>NW_022195726.1:1062846-1172085 GCF_008641045.1 Pistacia vera
TTATACTTATTTTCTGCTAAATGTACTCATTATTATTCTATTTTGATTTAGGATGCAAATGGAGGCGTTAATTGCAAAACAGAATTAATTAAGTGAATTCGGACAGTTTCGACGTCATTTTGTAATCTGGGCATAACTCTCTCATCCAAGCTCCCATTGAAATGATTCAGAATTCTTTGGAACGCTAAGAGAGATCTACAACTTTCATGTTTTGAGTTTGGAGAGATACTCGCTGCATCAAGGTTGTAATCGAGCTTGAAGTTGATGCTCTGCACTGGACGTCTGGAACATTTTGCTTGTCATGCAATTCAAATAGGCAGATTTTTATTGGTAGATTTGAAAACCTATTGCACGAAAATTAACGCTAGACACATCATTTTCCTATTTTGTATTAAGACTTTATTTTATTTTCAATTACTCAGATTAGGATGATAAGGTTATTTGGGATTTTAGAATATTTTTAGGGGATTTATATTTCGTAGAATTCAAATTCGAATTGGATATTTGGAGAGAGAGATCAAATTAGGAAAAACACACACCACACCTCCTCTCTCTCTCTGGAATTTTTCTTTTCTTTTTGAGTTTTGATTATGGCCATGAGCGGCTAAAACTTTTGTAACTGGTCGTCGGAGACGGAGACCTTGAAATCAACCAACTGTGAGATCTAATCTATTTTTATTTAGTGTCAATTTTTGTGTTTGAGTATTGAATGTTATTCTGTGCATATCTTCATGATTGATGCATTTAATTACTAGGAGGCCTACTAGTGTATTATTTGTTGCAATCTACTGCTAAGTTTGATATCAAATCCATAATTGTTTGATCCCTCTAGCTTGTGAAGCAATTAGGGTTAATAATTTGCTACGTCAGAATTAGTAATCTTAAGAAGAACATTCAACTAAATTAAATACAACCGCTTGTGTTGCGTGTTAGCTTCATCGATTTCTCTAATTCTTAAGGCTGTCATTAGATTAAATCTTTAGCGGTTGTCTAGGGTTGTTTAATGGTAAGATTAATTAAGATCGCTTGTTTCCTAATTAATTACAATTAAGGAGAGATAGGAAAATAGTTCCAACGGTGAATATTCAAAGTAAGAATTGATTTACTTTTGCATCAATGATCAGTTGTAAGATTCCGATGGTGGATGTTGACAGAGACCAAGTTTCGTTATATTAATTAATTTCGAATTGAATTGTTTTTGTTTTTGTTTTTGGCTAAGATTGTTTTCTGTTTTACTAAAAACCCCCAAACCTTATTCACATCATCAAAAATTCGAATAGACACTCTTCGTGGGATCAACCCTTGCTTACCCTATTTACAGTTCAGTAGTTAGGTTAGGAAGGTTTTTAATCTTGGTTGCCTACGACAGCACACCAATCAATAAAAGGCATTTTATACTATATCATGTAAATCATCATTGAATGTATTGATATATGTCCTTAGAATGGTAGAACCGTGATAAGGGTATCAAGTGTTTCAAATCTTGATAGTAAGAACCCTATGAGCGCATATGGTGGCCATTCTAGAAGCGTCCGTAGCCCCAGTATTATTCTAAAGTAGGGACACAGATAATACGGTAAGGCTATCATAGTGTTGAACGACCCTACCAAAATGCAATGACTGATCTCACTTGTCAAGGTTGTTTGGTGACAACCTAGTGCAACACATGGGTGCTTGCTATAGGCAAGTTCACTGGACTGACCCACCAGGCGATTCCATATGGATGGTAACCCTAGTGTCTATGGAACAAATCCTCTAACGAATGGTGGTGCATGTGATTCGTAGACTTGAGATCACTGGAGCACCTTATGCACCGACTGGTGTAGTTTGACACTAGCCGAACGTAGTTCTATTCAGAGCTGTCAATACAGTGGTGATTGGTTGCATCAAGGAGTGTATCAAGACTATGGTGGATAGACAGAGGATTTATCACTCCCAGGTACGGGAGAAGTTATCTCATGGTGCAATTCAGTAAATGGCAATGACACTAAAACTGTGACCACAGTGGGATTGAGTTGTAGCTTTATCCAGTTTATAATACATGTCATTGGTCTAGTAACTGAATACATAATATCGAGAGTGACCGAGGTTGACACTATTTCTATGCCCTGGTCTCGTCGAGATAATGGATGATGAAATGATCGGATTGTATGGTAACCATATCGTTGACAGGTAGCTGCTTTGCCGAATCCGAATCTATCGGGTGGCCATGATGCCTTGCTAAGGGCCAATCTTGGTCTGTGTGTAGTGAGACGATTAATTGGTGTTAATCGCGATACTACACACTATCGGTATGATAAGGAGCCTACAAGTCACGCACATAGAAGATAATTTAAGAACCAATTTCCAAGAAGGGCGTTTTCGTCTTTTCAGGGGAAAGGTTATTTTGGTAATTTCATAGTGCAATTAAATTTGCTGAGGTCGTAGCCTTTATTTAATTTGATATTAAAATTAAATAAGTGAGATTACGTTTAAATATGTGTTTGCATATATTTAAACAAATTATCATTACTGTTAAATGTTAATATATTATATATATTAACTGAATTTAATTGAGATAATGATAATTAAAAAAATATATATCTTAAAGGGGCTTTTTGGATACAAGGAGTTGTTTGGGTTAGTGCCCAAGCCCATTCCATGATGGAATACGATATAGTGTTGTACTATATAAGTGCAACACTTTGTGAAATAAAATAGAGAATTCATTTTTCATTCAAAAGAAAAACTCTAGGCCCTTTTCTCCTCTTCCCACGTCAGATTTATTTTTGCTTGAAATGAAATTTTATTTTATTGCTTCTTGGTTCTTAAAGGCTAAAGAGGATCTAGCAAATCCCTCTCTAGTTCCTTGGGGTTGTCTTCGTGTGGACTACATTAGCTCGATCCTACACTTGGGTCAATAGTGAAATCGGTTCAGAGACAAACTTGGAGGAGCCTCCAAACGTGCGTATGATTTCTAAACTTTAAACTGATTTTTCTGCAAATTCTATTATAACGTATAAACTGTAATTTTTGTGCCCTGGTCTTGGTTCTAAGGAACGATCTATCATGTAAATTAGTTTTTATTTTTCGTTGCCATAGATGATCGTTTCCTAACAATGGTATTAGAGCCTAGGGTACCAGATTTTACAGTTTTTATGAATGGTTGATTACATTTATTTAATTGATAACATGTTGCCTTGATGAATCTGCACAAAATCTACAATGAAAACATGTTTTATGAAATCAATTAATTGATTAATTTAATTTGTTTGTGATTTATAATTTGGAATATATTGGGTTATGGATTTTTGTTGAAATCGGTAGTTTAGATTGATTACAAAATCTGTTTGGCGTATTTTGGTTGCTAGTTGAACTGTTCTGTTGCAGATCAATATACGCTCGTCGCGGCATGCCCTGTTGGCATACACGCTGATTGCAAAATCAGCGCTCGCCACGGCGATATAACCCATCATCGTGGCGAACGCACGTGGAGCGTGAACGCAACCTTAATCAGCACACGCTGTGGCGATCTAACCCATCGCCGCAGCAAGCGCACTTTCGACTGCGTAGGGGCCAGATTGAAAAGTTTCAAAACTTTTGGACCAAATGTAGATCTTCAGATTGTCATGGGGTAATTATAATTCACCCACCCTATGGTGAATGTTTTAAAATTTTTGGGTACGTATGGCTGTAATTTATTTAATAGGGCCTGCGTGTCCTGCCTTTCTCCTCTTCTCGATGTACATTCTCTTCTCATCTTATTCCCCTCGAATGTAAATCGAGGTTTCTAAATTTGTTGATGTAAAATTAGTTTGAGATTAATTTTATTGTATATTTAGTATGATGTTTTTGTAATGTACTTGAAGACAGATCAAGGATGAGACGATCATACCTGAAGACTCAAGATTTTATTACAGGATCCCTAGGTGACCTACCAATTCCTCTCGGCTCGGGAAATTGGTTTTAGTTGGGCCATGTACCGACACGTTTTAATATTTTGTTTAGGATGCATGCTAAGGTTGAATCTTCAATAACATGCCAAACAATGTCATTCTAACAAAGATAATAATCTGGTGACACATTAAATAACAAACCCTTAATTAAAGTATATTAAGTCACGTAAGACTTCCATCACCATGGTTTTAATCAAACCACTGTTCGTCGAAGCCTTGCTCGCCAAAGCGATGGGTACACTTGTACCAGTGGGAGGCTAAAATGCATTGGAGTTTTCCTTAATGGTGATGGGTCGACTTTGATGCGTTGTAACTACAACATGCAATGATAGCAAGTGCACTAGTCGCATTAAGTAATAAAGTGATGAGTGAGTATCGTTCCCACGAGGATTGGTTGCTAAGCACTAAGTTTTCTACTGTTTTGAAGTTGGAGCAATCGAATTTGTTGGATTAATGGGAGAAATTTGCTAAATATTCAAAGCTAAATTATGAAAGCAAGATTAAAAACAAGATAATATCAATTTAAACAAACGGGTAGGGTTTTGACTTCATTCGGACTCTATGGATTAAACCTTCGGATTATGGCTATTTCCATATTCACATGCATTGATTGTAAATCGAATTCTCTAAATTGTAAAACATACCTCCTCAGGCTATGTTTTCCAACTTTTCCCTATTAAACTTCCACACCCAACAATTTGAAGATTAATAGTTCTAAGCTCATTGAGCACATGGAATCCTAGATTGATTTCATTGATTCTCAAATCTATCTCTAGCATTCAATACTACGATGGTGATTACCCAAGAAGCTTAACATGACGCATTTCTCAATCTCATCATGTTCATCAATTAAAAGCAATAAAATCAGAATAACTACGCAATCCATGCAATAGCATATGAAAATAACAAAAATCAATTGTTCAATCAATTTAAATCCAAATTACATCAAAACCCTAAACCAAAATGGGTTAGTTCATAACTAAATCAAAATACACAGCAAGAAAAACAATAAACTCAAGGTTCAACATATTGAAAAGAGAGAAAAGACAAGAGATCTCCCCTAGTTGAAGAATCCACCAGATTCAATCCCAAATCTTCTCACTTTTCAACCCAAAATTTGTCAAATCTAAACTAAAGAGAATGAAAATAAGCTACTCTCGACTAAAAAACGACCTCCTTCTCAAAATGGCAAATTTTTGCTTTTATACCTCGCCCAAAAACCTAAGACTGTGCCTAAAAATCAAAGTTTGCGATTTAAAGAAACTGAAATTTGCAAACTTTGCCGCGGCGAAGAAGGAATCTCGTCGTGGCAACGAAGTAAAATTAATTCTTGTGCGTAACTCATTTCGCCGCGGCGAAGAACAAACTTCGCCGTGGTGAATCTTCATAAAGAATTCTGAAATTACAGAATTGCCCTCCACTTGCTTCTTTGCTTGAATCTTCGATCTTCGATGCTCTCCCATGGGAACAAGCTTCATAGAGCTTAACTATAATTAAGAAATCTCCCAAATTAAGAGATAAACTTACTTATAAGTCTAGAAACTCCAATTCGCTCATTATTTGCTCAAAATGTCCATTTTGGCCTGAAACACAAAATGTAAAGAATTAAGTAGCAATTCAGGTATGAATGAACTAAGAAGTATCTAAAATCTGGCCTAAAAGCCTAAATAAAATAGTATAATCCTCGGATTATCAAATACCCCCAAACTAAATACATACTCATCCTCGAGCATCGAGTACAAAACAAAATGAAAGAAAAACAACTAATGCCCAAACAAATGTAAAACAGCAAAATTAACAAAAATTTAAAAAGAAAAACATAAGACTTAACTTAACACAACAAACTGCCTAGAATTTATACAAGTCTCAAAGGTTGTTGCAAAATTATTACTAGAAAAATGTTCAACACTCCAAGAAGTTATAAGTTACATCGACTATCTTTCTCTATTGGTCCCCCGAGTAGGTGATCCCCACTTCAATCCACCTTCCAACATCCCAGATTATTTTATGCAGAAATGAAAAGTTTATCAAATGGCGGCAGACTCCATAAGCCTAAATATCGAACTACTCTCCACTAAAGAGGATTAGACATCGCTAAGAATCAAAAGGTCTTTGCAAGCTTGTAACGTTAGGCTTGGGTAGTGGGCTCCAAAGGAAAGGAAAGGAAAGGAAAGGAAAGGATAAACAAACAAGAGAACTTGGTTTCCTTTAAGCAAACACTAAGACTTAATCCAACTTCCACTTCCTTTCTTAACCATCACTCAAAATGTCAATCATTTAACAACCTTCAACCATGAACAATTTTTATTGTTGCTATTGTAATGCAATTCTCGAAATAAATAAATTTTTTTTTTAAATTAACAAAATTGAGGTTAATTACCTGATAATCCGTGGATTTTACTGGTTTTATTAGACTTTTTAGTCGGATTTCAGGTACTTTCTAGTTCATTTTGACCTGAATTGTTGCTTAATTCTTTACATTTCGTGTTTCAGGTTAAAATAGACATTTTGAGCAAATAAGGACAAAATTGAAAATTCTGGACTCAGAAGTAAGCGGATCTCAGAAGTTGGGAGAGTTCTGAAGCAGGATAAAGCACCATGAAGCTTGTTCCCAAGGGAGAGCATCGAGGATCGAAGAATCAAGCGAAGATGCAAGCAGAGTGGCAATTTTGTAATTTCAGAACTTTTCAAGAAGCTTCGCCGCGGCGAAGTATGCCAGTCACGAAACATGTGTGCTTCTTTCTTAGCCGCGGCGAAATTTCTTCTTCGCCACGGCGACGGTCGTAAATTCCAGTTTTGTAAAATGCACAGTTTTACTTTATGCGTGTTTTTCGGGGGAATTTGGGCAAGGTATAAAAGAAACACTTAGCCTTTTTGTCCAGGGTTGTCCAGGAAGTATGGTTAGCAGCTTTTACATTTTCTTTGATTAATTTTGGAGCAATTTACGGATTAGAAGGGTGAAGATTCGATTTTGAACCAGGGGATTCATCATTTGGGGAGATTTCTTGTCCTTTCTCTTACTTTTCATTATGTTGAACTTGAATATTATCGTTTTTCTTATTTGTAGTGTTGATTTAGCTATGAACTAACCCATTTTAGGTTAGGGTTTTGATTGTAATTCGGATTTTAATGGGTTAAGTGATTAATTGTTTTATGTTCATATGATTATGCTTTGATTGTGTGTTTGCTATGAGTTTTAATGCTTTATGTGATGAACATGATGAGATTGAGAAATGAATCATGTTAGGCTTTTTGGGTAATCACCATTGTATTATTGGATGCTAGAGATAGATTCAAGAATCAATGAAATCATTGTAGGATTCTTATGCTTAATGAGTTTGGAATTGTTAACTTTCAAATTGTTGGGTGCCGAAGGTTAATATGGAAGAATAGGAAAACATAGCCTGAGAAGGTATGTTTAACACCTTAGTGAGTTCAATTTACAACCAATGTATATGAATATGAATTTAGCTTAATTTTTAGGTTTAACCCATAAAGTCCGAATGAAGTCAAAACCCTACCCGTTTTAATTGAATTGAATTTTTCCGTATTTTTCATCTCGCATTCATAGTTAAAGTTTTAAGTTAGTAATTTCAGATTTAGTTTTTATTTTTAAATTCAATCCCGTTAATCCAAAAGAAATTGATTGCTCCAACTTGAGAACAGTAGAATACTTAGTGCTTAGCTAGCAGTCCTCGTGGGAACGATACTCACTCATCACTTTATTACTTTGTGCGACTAGTATACTTGCTATTTATGCATGTTGTAGGAATCACGCCTCAAGTTTTTGGCACCGTTGATGGGGACCATTTTAAGTTAACATTGAGTCTTTCTATAGTTAGCTAGATTGGAGTTTTTATCATTATCTATTTTATTGTTGTTTTTAATTTTCAGTTGGTTGCGATCTCACTTTCCTTCATTTCTATTTTTATAGTTTATGCGAAGAGCAAGACGTCAACCAGTGGTTCCTGTTGACCTTGAGATTGAGAGAACCATCAGACAACGTAACAGAGAGAGAAGAGAAAGAGAGGATATAGTTGTTGAAGCAGAAGAAATAGTTGTTGAAATGGCAGAACCAGAAAACAGGACAGTAAGGGAATTTGCAGTTCCCACGGTGAATGGCAGTGGGTCGAGTATTACTAGGCCTACGGTGCAAGCTAACAACTTCAAGATTAAACATGCAATCATTTAGATGATCCAGCAATCGGTTAGATTTAATGGTGATTTGAAGGAAGATCTGAATCAGCATATTGCAAATTTCTTGGAAATTTGTGACACATTCAAGTGGAACAGAGTGTTGGATGATGCCATTAGGTTGAGGTTATTCCCATTCTCATTGGGGGATAAAGCCAAGGGGTGGTTAATGGCACTATCTTCGGGAACTATCACAACTTGGAATGATCTAGCACGAAAATTCCTTACTAAGTTCTTTCCTCTAGCAAAATTAGCAAAATTGAGAAATGATATCACATTATTTCTACAAGATGAATCCGAGTCATTGTATGAGGCTTGGGAGAGGTACAAGGAGTTAATGAGGAAATGTCCACACCATGGTTTTCCAGTTTGGCTTCAAGTCCAAACATTCTACAATGGATTGATGGGTAATGTGCAAACCATGGTGGATGTAGCTTAGCTAAGACAGAAGTGATTAAGAAGCTGCCACCACCATCAAATGTCAAAGCAGTCCGAAGTTTCTTGGGGCATGCAGGGTTTTACAGACACTTCATCAAGGATTTTTCTAAGATTTCTAAACCCCTTTGCAATTTGTTGAATAAAGATGTTGTTTTTTTACTTTAATGATGATTGCATGCATGCCTTTCTAACTCTAAAAAAATAATTAGTATCTGCACCTATTATTGTAGTTCCCGATTGGGGACTGCCCTTCGAATTAATGTGTGATGCTAGTGATTTTGCTTTAGGGGTAGTTTTAGGACAGAGAAAAAATAAAGTTTTGCATTTAATTCAGTATGCTAGCAAAACACTCGTTGATGCACAATTGAATTACACCACTACTGAAAAAGAATTGTTGGCTGTAGTTTTTGCTTTTGACAAGTTTCGTTCATATTTGTTAGGTGCAAAGGTGATCGTCTACACGGACCATTCAGCACTCAAACACCTATTGGCAAAGCAAGAAGCAAAACCTCGGCTGATAAGATGGATCTTACTACTTCAGGAGTTTGAGTTGGAAATTCGAGATAAGAAGGGGTCGGAAAATGTGGTGGCTAATCACTTGTCAAGAATTGAGAAACCAATCAAGGGAACTGAGGAGGAAATGCCAATAAGTGAAACATTTCCAGATGGGAAGTTGATAAGATTGGAAGAAGCACCATGGTATGCGGATTTTGCAAACTATTTGTCATCAAGGGTGCTCCCAAGTGGTATGACATACCAACAAAAGAGAAATTTTTTCTCCAATGTGAAGTACTACTTTTGGGAAGAGTCGTTTCTATATAGACACTATGCTGATCAAATGATACGGAGATGTGTCTCGGAGTAGGAGATGGAAAGCATCCTACGGCATTGCCATGAGAGGGTAGTACGTGGCCATTTTGGAGGAGCTAGGATAGTAGCCAAAGTTTTTCAATCGGATTTTTATTGGCCAACCTTCTTTAAGGATTCTTTCCGGATGATTCAGGAGTGCGATCAATGTCAACGGGTAGGTAATATTTCAAAAAGAGATGAGATGCCGTTGAACAACATCCTGGTGGTTGAGCTTTTTGATGTGTGGGGGATTGATTTTATGGGTCCATTCCTAAATTCTTTTGGGAACACATTCATCTTGGTAGCAGTAGATTACGTGTCGAAGTGGGTTGAAGCAGTTGCATTACTGACTAATGATGCTAGGGTAGTGATTAAGTTTGTGAGAAAGAATATTTTCTCAAGGTTTGGGGTACCACGGGCAATCATTAGTGATGGAGGATCTCACTTTTGCAATAGGCAAATGGATGCACTGCTGAGTAAGTATGGAGTGATATATAGAGTTGCAACACCTTACCATCCACAAACGAGTAGGCAAGTGGAACTGTCGAATAGAGAACTCAAGGGGATTTTGGAAAAGACAGTTAATGCATCTAGGGTCAAGGAAACTAGATGATGCATTATGGGCCTACCGAACCGCTTTTAAGACTCCGATTGGTATGTCTCCATTTAGGATGATTTATGGGAAGGCATGCCACTTACCAGTAGAACTCGAGCATAAAGCGTACTGGGTAGTCAAGCAGCTAAACATGGACTTGAAAGCTGCTGGAGAAGAGAGGATGCTGACTTTGAACGAACTCGACGAGTTTCATCTCGAAGCATATGAAAATGCCCGGATTTATAAGGAGAAGACAAAAAGGTGGCATGACAAGCATATCCGGAGGAAGGATTTTGAAGTAAGACAGAAGGTGTTGTTGTTCAATTCTAGACTTAGGCTTTTTCCCAGAAAACTTAAGTCTAGATGGTCCGGACCATTGACAGTGACAAGAATTCACCCATACGGAGCGGTGGAAGTGTCACATGAAGAAAAGGGCACCTTCACGATAAAGTGCGAATTTTTGGAAGTGTGGTTTGTTTTTGCAGGATTGAATTGATTGTGTAGAACAACTAGGTTTGAATTGTTGGGATATAATTTTTGAGTGAACTTTAATTTTGAACAATGCTTGTGATGCCTGTTTACTACAACATGCAAAAATAGCAAGTATACTAGTCGCAAAAAGTAATAAAGTGATGAGTGAGTATCGTTCCCACGAGGATAGTGTTACTAATTACCGATTTTTCTAGTTTAAGTCCTAATTGAAGCAACAATAAATTGGATTGATGGAAGATTAACAAACTAAATACAAATGCAAAACCCAACAACTTAACTAATTAAACAATTCTAAAACAAATGCTAGGGTGTTGAATTCACCTAAATACGCTAACCCAAATCATAGAATCTATTACCCAAGTTCTAATTCCTTGATTGAAAATCGAATTCCCTAAGTTGTAAAACATACATTCTCATGCTACATTTCCCTACTTATCCCTATTATGCTTCCGCACCCAACAAAATGAAGATTAATAGTTCAAAGGATTCTAAGCTTTGTGGAATTCTATCTAGATTTCATAGATCGCTAAACCTATCTCTAGCATTTGCTAATCTACGGTATTTATCCCAAGAGGCACAATCACAAATCACTTCTCAGTCTCATTGTGAACAACACACATTTGAATGGTGATCAAGCATCCAAAAGACATTAAGCAAAGAGATAAACACTCAATCATGAAATTAAAACTCAAAGTAATTCAATCCATATAAATTTGAATCATTGTATCAAGATTACATCAAACCCTAGCTAAACAACTCAGTTCATACTCAAAAACGAAATAAAACAACAAAAACAAACTGAATCAAGATTCATCATTGAAAAGCAAGCAAAAGATGGAGAAATCTTCTCTAATTTGAAGCCCAAATCTTCAATAATCTTCTCCTTCCATGAGCTGCCTCCCAAATCATGAACCAAGCCCCTTTTCTCTTCCTTTTCGCTCTAATTTATACCTCTCTTACTTAAGGACGAAGCCCTAGCAAGCCAAAACGCGTCGTTTTATTTTTGCATCTGATGCAGGTTTCGCCGCGGCGAAGATTTTTCCTCGCCGCGGCGAAGATTTTTCCTCGCCGCGGCGAAGACTTACAGGCCCAATTTGAGCATGATATATTTAGAATCTGGAAAAGTGTCAAACATATGAATTGTAGCCCTTTAAATTATATTTCTGGTCGTTCAAGAATAAGCACAATACGAGGTCTACAGATCAAGCTATGGCAGAAATACTGAAGCACGTCCAAAGACGTTTTTCTTCAGTTCCCAGCGTCCTTTTCACGACTTCAAACCAAGTTTTCACCTTTGTCCAGTAAGAATTAGGAAAAACCCAAAACATGAACGTTGTAGCTCTTCTTCTTAGCTTTCCAAAGCTTCTAAATTCAGGTTATTCCGAGTTTTCAAGCTCAAGTTACACAATTTACGCTCAAAACTGTCATTTATGCTAAAAATCATCGTTTAGGCCTATAAAGACAAATTAATAGAATTAGGTAGCAATTATGGCCCAAATTGTATGAAAAGTATCCTAAATCCTATCAAAATTCAATGCAAAATCATAGTGTGAAATACGCTTATCAGCTTGCCAAAATTAAGCATCCATACAAGGGTAAGGGCAAAGGAAAGAAAGTGGACAACCGCTTTGCAAGTGAGGAGGCCCGTAAAAGGTATGAAGGGGCCATCCAAAGGAGAGATAAGGGTATTATTCCTGAGCGCAGATTGACCGCGAGTCAGGCCTTGGACTGGAGTGGAGGGAGACATTGGGAGATGTTTATGAGTGCTCCTGCACAACCGGCTGTAGAGTCGCTAGTGAGGGAGTTCTATGCCAATCTCCTAGATTGTCAGGAAGGTACAATTTTTGTGAAAGGGGCTGATGTGCCATTTACGGAAAGGGTGATCAATCAGTTCTTCAACCTGACTAACCTTGATCAGGATGAGTACGTGCAGTTTAAGATATCATAGTTTGAGGACAGTATCATCCTTCCGGTCATTACAGAACCGGATGCAGATTAGGCAGTGTCAAAAAAACAGAAAAAGACCATCAAGGGAACTCAGTTGACACGATGGCTCGACTGTGGCAATACTTTGTTAGTGCAAGATTGATGCCGAAATCGCACTACAACACCGTTACTCACGAGAAGACAGTATTGATTGTTTTTGCCGATGATGAATTGTATAAATCAATGATGAGAATAGGGTTGTTGCAATTTTACTGTTGAGAAATGTTAAGCATTGCTTCAAGTTTATGTTTATTGATTGGATTTTGATTGAGGTTTGTTGAGTGGTTTAACCACAATTTTCATTTATTTCGGCATGCTTACATTCATTTTATGTGGTTAGGTGAAGTTTGATAATGTTGGTGGACTCTAGAACCTAGTAGAGAAGTGCTTGAGGCGAAATTCTAGGATTAGACATGGTTGAGAAGATGATTTAGGCATTTTTTTTCGAAATTTTTGAGTCTTTCTAGTCGACCCATGAATGATATTATCCCTAGTCACCCATTTGAGCTGTATGAATTTTATTGCTTTATTTTTCTTGGAAAACAACAAAATTATCCAATCCTTATACCTTAAACACTTTATCGTACCCTTAGGAGAATTCGGTCCTAATGCAAACGAAAGAGTTGTACAAATAAGCCAAAAGAATAGTTTGGGGGTTAGGAGAAGAGAAATAAAAACAAAAGAGGTAGTCACCTCAATTCAATGGAATTGTTGCTATGTGTAAAGAAAAAAAAAAAAAAACGAATTCTGCCTAGTTTAAGGGTATACCGGCTGGAAACCAGAACCCGCCTTTAAAACTGCCTAGCTGTACTTGGTGACCTCTAGTATAAGAACGCCACGTACACCTTAAACGAAATTCCCCCGCATTTATGGTTTCCGAAATAAGAAAAATACACGTTTGAGGATTATGAATTACTGGACATTTCAATTGGTGGTTGAGAAGAAGTGGAGTTCGATTTGATGTTAGTTTTTGCATTAGGAAAACCGAGTTTTCTTACTTTGTTATTCCTATCCTTTTTCTTGGAACCCACTACCCGAGCCTAATGTTACAAAAGACCTTTTGATTCTTATCTTTGTCTAGTCCTCATTAGTGGAGAGTAGTTTGATATTTAGGCTTATGGAGTCCGCCACCATTTGATAAACTTTACATTTTTGCATAAAATAATCCGGGAAGTTTGAATGTGCAATGAAGTGGGGATCACCTACTTGGTGGACCGATTGAGGAAGACAGTCGATATAGCTTATAACTTCTTGGAGTGGTGAATATTTCCTGATAATAATTTTTCAACAACTTTTGAGACTTGTGTAATTTCTAGGCAATTCGTTTGTTGAGTTTGAGTCTTGCTTGTGTTTGTTCATTTTTCAGTTTTGTTTTGTGTGTGTTTCGTGTTTTCGTTCGTTTGTTTGTTGTTTTTGTTTTTGGAGTTTGTACTGTATGCTCAGGGACGAGCATATATTTAGTTTGGGGTTATTTGATAATGCGTGGATTATACTGTTTTCATTAGACTTTTTAGTCGGATTTCAGGTACTTTCTAGTTCATTTTGACCTAAATTGTTGCTTAATTCTTTACATTTCGTGTTTCAGGTTAAAATGGACATTTTGAGCAAATAAGGACAGAATTGGAAATTCTAGACTTAGAAGTAAGCGGATCTTAGAAGTTGGGAGAGTTCTGAAGCAGGATAAAGCACTATGAAGCTTGCTCCCAAGGGAGAGCACCAAGGATCAAAGAATCAAGCGAAGATGCAAGCAGAGTGGCAGTTTGTAACAACTGCTGTAAACTAGTACAATGCATGCATAATAACAATAGAAAATGGGCCCAAAACTTTTCTTTTTATTATAAATAATAAGTCTTTTATACACAAAGAGCATCATTTACAAAAAGCCATTTTAAAAGACAAAAACAGGGGAAACAGTGTAGCTATTGCTCCTCCCTTGCCGACGCCCCTCTGACTACATCAACATCTAGATCCTGCATCCACAAAGGAAAATAACGGGGTGAGCACAAAATAATGGTTAGTAAGTAAACCCTCTATCTGTTTATCCCCGTATGTATTTCTCTTAATTCTTTCCTCACACTGTCTGTTGTTTCCTACTAAACGTCATGGCCTCATCTTACCGGAGGTACGGCCGGATGGCGTTCACACAGCACCATCTCACTCTTCATGACTGTCGGGTGGAGTTCACACAGCACCAACCCGTTCTTAGTGACTACCGAGTGGGGATCACGAAGCACCTACCCGGTTTTCGTAACTATCGGGTGGAGACCACAAAGCACCTACCCGTTCCTCATGACTTTCGGGTGACGATCACAAAGCATTAACCCGTTCCTAATCACTGTCGGGTGATGATCACAAAGCATCAACCCATTTCTAATAAATATCGGGTGATGATCACAAAGCATCAACCCCTTTCTAATAACTAACCGGGTGATGATCACAAAGCATCCACCCGTTTCTAATAACTATCGGGTGATGATCACAAAGCATCAACCCATTTCTAATAACTATTCGGGTGATGATCACGAAGCATCAACCCGATTCTCATAACTGTCGGGTGATGATCACAAAGCATCAACCCATTTCTAATACTCTTCTCATTCACTCTACTCTAGCACTTCTCATTCTCTCTACCCTTAGAGTAGTTGCATCCACAAAGTTCTCTACTCATAGAGCAAGTGCATACACAAAGTTTCCTACTCTTTCTTAGGTCACTTCTCAATGCACAATTAATGCCTATGGATGGTTCATCTCCACTAATGCACTTATGAAATGCCAACATGCAATGTTGCAAGAATTAAGGTTCACTACTCATACTTAAACCTCTATTAGGCATTTCATCAAACAACTCAAGTGCATAATAAAACTCTACTATAACAATAATTCTATGTCTTTCTCTAACCATCCAAAATGGGGAGAAACTCCCTCACATAGCCATAATTCCTGCCAAAGAAAGACACTTCCAAAAAGGATTTCTCAATATCCTTCAATTCCATCTCAAACTACCTTTCCAACCCACATCTCACTTCTTATACTTGAAATGTATGAACAATCACAAAGCACTAACAATCTCCATTTAAGACTCAATAACATGGCATATAACATGTATATAACATACATACATAATTGCTATCAAAAACCCTAATCAAGAAAATTCTCAAATCTCAACTTGGGTTGGGATTTACTTACCTTGTTATGGAGAGATTTCACTAGCTCTTCCTTTCTCTTGGTTTGCTTGACTTTTTCTCTACTCTTTAACAAATGAACAAAAACCCTCAATAATCAAATATACTTAAAAACTCACAAAGCTTCACAACCAAAGCAAGAATCCTTACCTTAGGATGCCTTAGATTGATTTTCTACCCCAAATAACTCCAAAAGCCCTTTAAAACTCCTTGAACAAAAGAAAGAGAAATTGAGAGGAAGTAAGAGAGTAAGGTGGCGATGGAGAAGAGGAATAAAGGGTTTGCAATGACTTAATTCCTTTTAATGAAATTTATACACAAGCATTCCCATTTTGCCCTTACTCTTCCTTCGGAATCCCATCTATATCCTTTGATTCATTACAAACACACCCCCATACAACATATTCTCCATGAAAATTCCTTACATTTTACTCCCCACTTTTCCTGCTAATTAGGGGTAGAATGGTCAAATTGCCCTTAAGGAAGAAAATATATAAAACTTAACAAACATTTTGGTTGGCACGTCACCGCGGCGAGGAAGCTTCTGTCACCGTGGCGAAACTGTCCAGCAGCTTCCCGGGGCTTCAACACCTCTTCACCGCGGCGAAGATTCTTCTTCGCCCCGGCGAAGCCTAGAACACTGAACTTCTTCTATTTCAACCAATTTCAAGGCAAGTATTCAACACACCACTCAATCAAAGGTCAACCAAACAATAATACTAATAAACCAACTCAAATAAGAGCAAAAGAAGAAATGTTAGCTACGTACCTCAAGTGAGGCGTTACACAGTTCTGTAATTTCAAAACTTTTCAAGAAGCTTCGCCACGGTGAAGTATGCCAGTCACGAAACATGTGTGCTTCTCTCTTCACCGCGGCGTAGCAAAATTTCTTCTTCGCCGCGGCGACGGTCATAAATTCCAGTTTTGTAAAACGCACAGTTTTACTTTGTGCGTGTTTTTCGAGGGAATTTGGGCAAGGTATAAAAGAAACACTTAGCCTTTTTGTCCGGGGTCGTCCAGGAAGTAAGGTTAGCAGCTTTTATATTTTCTTTGATTAATTTTGGAGCAATTTACAAATTAGAAGGGTGAAGATTTGATTTTGAACCAGGGGATTCATCATTTGGGGAGATTTCTTGTCCTTTCTCTCACTTTTCATTATGTTGAACTTGAATATTATCATTTTTCTTATTTGTAGTGTTGATTTAGCTATGAACTAACCCATTTTAGGTTAGGGTTTTGATTGTAATTCGGATTTTAATGGGTTAAGTGATTAATTATTTTATGTTCATATGATTATGCTTTGATTGTGTGTTTGCTCTGAGTTTTAATGGTTTATGTGGTAAACGTGATGAGATTGAGAAATGAATCATGTTAGGCTTCTTGGGTAATCACCATTGTAGTATTGTATGCTAGAGATAGATTCAAGAATCAATGAAATCATTGTAGGATTCTTATGCTTAATGAGTTTGGAATTGTTAACTTTCAAATTGTTGGGTGCCGAAGGTTAATATGGAAGAATAGGAAAACATAGCCTGAGAAGGTATGTTTAACACCTTAGTGAGTTCAATTTACAACCAATGCATATGAATATGAATTTAGCTTAATTTTTAGGTTTAACCCATAAAGTCCGAATGAAGTCAAAACCCTACCCGTTTTAATTGAATTGAATTTATCCGTATTTTTCATCTTGCATCCATAGTTAAAGTTTTAAGTTAGTAATTTCAGATTTAGTTTTTATTTTTAAATTCGATCCCATTAATCCAAAAGAAATCGATTGCTCCAACTTGAGAACAGTAGGATACTTAGTGCTTAGCTAGCAGTCCTCGTGGGAACGATACTCACTCATCACTTTATTACTTTGTGCGACTAGTATACTTGCTATTTATGCACGTTGTAGGAATCACGCATCATTACCTCTCTTATTCTTCTTGCCCTTCTCAGAACCCCCAAACTATTCTTTTAGTTCATTCACGCAACTATTTTCTTTGTGTTTGCATTGGGTCCAAGATTCTCCTAAAGGGTATGATAAAGTGTTTAGGGTAGTTGGATTGGAAAATGTTTGGTTTGCAAGACAATAAAAAGCAATGATAATCTCATAAGGCTCAAATGGGTGGCTAGGGAACAATTCATTCGTGGGTTGGCTGGAAAGGCTCAAACGTTCCGAAAAATGCCTAAATCATTTCCCAACACTGTCTATTCCTAGAATTTCGCCTCAAGCATTTCTCTACTAGGTTCTAGAGTCACCAACATTATCAAACTTTACCTAACCACATAAAATGAATCTAAGCATGCCGAAATAAATGAAAATGGTGGTTGAACCACTCAACAAACCTCAATCAAAATTCAGTCAATAAACATAAACTTGAAGCAATGCTTAACATTTTTCAACAATAAAATCCCAACAACCCTATTCTCATCATTGATTTATACAATTCATCATTGGCATACACAACAAAACAGGAAATAAAATAAACAAAAGTCCAAAAATTCTCAAATTTTTCCTACCCCCAAAGTAAAGATGACATTGTCCCCAATGTCACATTATGCACAAATTAGGAATAGAAAAACAAAATCGACAAAGGTACGAGATAGTTTCCTGATTAATCTGTGAAGTTGAAGTTTCGCTTGACAGTGTGTACACCCGGTCCTTGACTTTTTCATCACCAAAATCTATAAAAACAATTGAAAATTGTGGTGCCCACTGTGTTAGAAAAATTCACTGAATAATATAAAAATATTACAACCCTAATCTCGTCTTTACATCAACTATGAAATTAAAACAAAAATTAAACAATCCAAAACAAAAAGTATCAATTGAGTTCAATGTTCGAAATGAAATACAGAAAAAACTAAAACAAAGGAAAATAACAAATAAAAACAAGTGCTCAAGTGCTCATTCTTCGGTCTCCTCGTCTCCCTCGGCGTTGTCCTCTTCTGAGTCGGAGCCCATCCACTCATCTGAATCCTAGTCAGCCCATTGGAATTCCGAAGTATTAATGTTGAGCTTGGTGAAGCTACTATTTTGCATGTCATACATCATCTAGGTCTGCTCTGCCAGCCAATCTTGATGTTTTGCCATCCGTTTCATCTGACCTATCATCTGCTGCATCATTTCCCTCATAGTAGCTGTGGAACTGGATGATGTGGCAGTGCCTTGTGTGGTTCTCTGTCGTTTTGTCCCTATGCTGGGTTGCTTATCATCTGGACGTTCAAGATGCTTGTGATAATAGTCTGAGCCGAGAATTGGGGCAGCATGGATAAGTGGCTCATCATCATGTACCTCGATTCCTGCTCGAGTGCACAAAGCTGTAATGAGATGTGGGAAAGGGTAACTCCCTCGCCCTTGTTTGGCTGCATGCTGAATGTTGTTCAGGATAATTTGTCCCACATCATTCTCTTTCCTATGGCAATAGAAATAGAGTAATAATGCCTTCTCAAGTCACTGTACTATAGTGCGTTTTCGGCATCATCCTCGTACTAATAAAGTACTGCCACAAACCGGCTACCGATGTCAAATTAGTTCCCTTGATGCTTTCTTACCCTTTTTTGAAACCTCCCAAGTGGTGTTCGGTTTTGTAATGACCATAAGAATATATCTATTGGAGTAGGTGCCTAGAGCCAATCAATTATTGTAGAATTGACTCTTTGTAATAATGTTCATAATCAATAAAAAGGCATTTTATTCTATTCGCGTAAATCATTATTATTGCAATATGTATTGTATATGTCTAGAATGGTAGAACCGTGATGAGGGTTCAAGTGTTTCAAATTTGAGTGAGAATCCTATGAGCACATATGGTGGCCATTCTAGAAATGTCCATAGCCCCAGTATTATTCTGAAGTAAGGGCACAGAAAATATGGTAAGGCTATCATAGTGTTGAACGACCTGTCGAAAGGCAGTGATGATCTCACTTGTCAAGAGGTTTGGTGACAACCTGGTGCAACACATAGGTGCTTGCTATAGGGGATACACCGCACAAGTTCCTGGACTGACCCACCAGAGGATCATATGGATGGTAACCCCAGTGTTATGGAACAAATCCTCTAACGAATGGTGGTGCATGTGATCTTAGACTTGAGATCACCGGAGCGCCTTATGCACCGATTGGCTGCATCAAGGAGGGTATCAAGACTATGGTGGATTGACAGAGGATTCATCACTCCCGGGTATGGGAAAGTTATCTCATGGCGCAATTCAGTATATGGCATGACACTAAAAACTGTTGCCACAGTGGAATTGAGTTGTTGCTCTATCCAATTATAATACAGGTCATTGGTCCAGAAACTGAAAAATAATATCGAGAGTAACCGAAGGTTGACACTTTTCTATGCCTTCGCTCGTCGAGATAACGAATGAGAAAGGATCGAATTGCACGGTAATCATATTGTCGATAGGTAGCTACTTTGCTGAATCGGAATCTATCGGTGGCCATGATGCCTTGCTAGGGGCCAATCTTGGTCTGTGTATTAGTGAGACGATTAATTGGTGTTAATCACGATACTATACACTGCCGATATGATGAGGAGCCTATGGGTCACACCATATAAGATATTTAAGATCCAAGAAGAAAGAAGGGCGTTTTCATTTTAAGGCGAAAGGGTATTTTGGTAAGTTCACAGTGCAATTAAATTTGTGAGGTCGTAGCCTTTATTAATTTGTTAGAAAAATTAAATAAGTGAAATTACATTTAAATGTGTGTTCGCACATATTTAAATATATTATCATTATTGTTAAATGTTAATATATTAATTGATTTTAATTGAGATAAAGTGGAAAATAAAATAAATCAAATTGGGAGTTTTTGGCAACATGGGGCATTTGGGTTGGAGCCCAAGCCTATTTCATATGGGATTAGGGCAAATTGTTTTAATATAAAAAGGAAAAGTGTGTGATTTTTTAAAGGAGGATTTTTCCTTCGAAAAATTAAACACACAGCAGCGCCCTTTTGGAATACACTCCCACGGCAGAAAATGGTTTAGCCTAAATCAATTTCAATTGATTTCTCTTCTTCTGAATCTTGAAGCCAAAGAGGATCTAGCAAATCCCTCTTCGGTCTTTTGAGATGTCTTCGTGTGGACTACGTGGGTTTGATCCTACACTTGGATCCGTAGCAAAACATTCAAAGACAATCATGGTGGAGCCTCCAACTGCGTATGGTTTCTAAACACAGATTATTAATTTATGCAGATTATTGCTTTGATAAAATTATAAAATTATACCCTTGATCTTGGCTCATGTAAACGATCTCTACATTAATTTTGTTTTGTTTGCTGCGTATATGGGACCGTTTGCTAACAGTAGTATCAGAGCCTAGGTACTGAATTTTACAATTTTTAAATGGATGGTTGATACATGTGTTTGATTGAGATATGTTGCCATATTGAATCTACTGAAAATCTGTCTTAAAAAAAACATGTTTTAAGAAACTGATTAATCGATTAATTTAATTTGTTGAGATCTACTGGTTTGGTATAATGGTTGGTGGATTTTTGTTGAGATCAATGTGTTTGATTGATTGCAAAATCCGTTTAGAGTGTTTTTGGTTGCTGTATGAACAGATCCGGAGCTACAGATCTGTGTACGCTTGCCGAGGCGATATAACCCATCGCCGCAGTGAGCGTTGTTCACGTTGGCACTGGTGACGAAACAACGCTCGCTGCAGTGATATAACACTACACCGCGGCGATCGTCCTCTGGACGAGCGCTGTACAAAAAACAGCACTCGCCGCGGCGATCGTCCTTAGGATTGGCGCTGTACCAAATCACTGCGGCGAACGTACTTTGAGCGTGAACGTCAAGTAATCAACGTACGCCGCAGCGACTAACTCATCGCCGCAGCGAGTGCACTTTTGAGTGTACAGGGGCTGAATGTAAAGTTTTAAAACTTTTGGACCAAATAGGAGTTCTGCAAATTATCAGGGGTAAATTGAAATAACCCGCTAATTTCAAAAATTGATTGTTTTTGAAATGTATGCTTGTACTTGTTTGTATATTGCATGGTGCCTGGTACATGAGCCTTAGACCTAAGGGTGAATGTTTTAAAATATTTTTGGGTATGTATGGTGTATAATTTTTAAATAGGGCCTGCGTGTCCTGCCTTTCTCCTTTTTCCGATGTACATTCTCTTCTCATCTAATTACCCTCGAATGTAAATCGAGGTTTCTAAATTTATTGATGTAAAGAATTGTATAATTATTTATTGTAATTTAGACGATATTTTTGTAATGTACTTGAAGACAGAACAAAGGACGAGGCAACCATACTTGAAGACTCAAGATGTATATACAGGACCCGTAGGTGACCCACCAATTCCTCTAGGCTTGAGTAAATCGGTTTTAGTGGGCCATGTACCGGCACGTTTTAATATTTTGTTTAGAATGCATGATAGGTTGAATGTTCAATAAACATGCCAAACAATGTCATTCTAAAGATAATAATCTGGTGAGGCATTAAATAACAAAACCCTCAATCAAAGTATATTAAGTCACGAAAGCCTTCCATCACCATGGTTTTAATCAAACCACTGTTCGTCGAAACCTTGTTCGCCAAAGCGAAGGTACACTTCTACCAGTGGGAGGTTAAATGCATTGGAGTTTTCCTTAATGGTGATGGGTCGACTTAAAATGACAGTTTTGCTGTTCGCCAAAGCGAAGGTTGATAAACGCGTGTCATAGGCATAGTAGAGCAGTACACATATGTGTGCACGTGGTGACATGTAGTGTCCACTCTACTGATACTGAGAATCACATTGAGGACGATGGCATACAGTTTCCAGTGGATTGTGTGATTGGCTTGTTGGCTTTTTCACATTTGAGGTTGATAGTAGGAGCTATCAACTAGTGTGGATTAAGTTTGTTGGCCTACCTAATCAACTCTTTTTGGCTTGTTTGCCAAAGCGAAGGTTTGAAATGGGTAGGATGGGATCTCGGTCCACTAGGAAAGTCAACGAACTTTCCCGAGTTAATGGTGAGGGCTATTGACTTGAGTAAAATGTGGGAGCTTCGTTTAATAAAAGACCATATTAAACAATAATAATGAACATGGTAATAATAGTTATTTTTTCTGCACTTGTAGATTCACTTAAATTTGAGCAAAATGATCCCAACATCACTGCGACAAATCATCGAACTGGGAGAGAAATGGAATGGTGAAAATTTCGTTGACTGGTATAGAAGTATAAATAATATACTTCAGTCAAGCGATAGGAAAATTTTTCTCTCGAATGTGTTCGAGAAATTTTGCAAAAAATGAAGGGTCGCGATAAGTATTTATAAAAACCAGGTCTCACCGTGGTGAAGTTCTTCACTTTAAAACCCTAGAATCCTAACCCAGTCGATGCCGCGACGAAGAATGCGAATTTTCCCTTAGTAAATTTTTGCCCAACTTGCTTTGCCGCAACGAAAGAATACAGAGGTACATCACCTCGGCGAAATAAATACTTCACTGCAACAAAGTCTAGGACTTTCCGAATTCCAAATTTTTCAAAATGTGCTTCGCTGCGGCGAAAACTAGAAAATTCCATTTTCTGCCTTGATTCGATAATTCACCTGAAACACCCAAATTAGACTTCATCTAAAAATAATAAGAAACTAAACAATTTCAAAATAATAAATAACAACAACAACTGAAAAAACTTGGGTTGCCTCCTAAGGAGCGCTTGTTTATAGTCGGAAAGCTCGACTCTCTAAAGTTCTCATGTCGTAATGTCAAGCTAGAGGGGAATTGACTTGCAACTCATCACCTTAAATGTGCCTTTTTCTTCATGTGACACCTCCACCGCTCTGAATGGGTAAACTCTTGTAACTTGAAGGGTTCGGAACATCTAGACCTAAGTTTTCCTGGGAAAAGCCTAAGTCTAAAGTTAAACAACAACACTTTCTGACCCACTTCAAAGTTCTTCTTCCTGATATGCCTGTCATGCCACTTCTTGGTCTTTTTCCTTGTACATCCTAGCATTCTCATAAGCTTCGAGATGGAACTCATTGAGTTCATTCAAAGTCAGCATCCTTTCCTCCCCAGCAACTCGTAAGTCCATGTTTAGCTGCTTGACTGCCCAGTATGCTTTATGCTCAAGTTCAACCGACAAGTGACATTGTTAGTGAACAACCCATTTACGCAGTGGAAAATAAAAAAAAAAATGACATGGATTGTTCCTTAGAACCAAGATTCGGGTATATTATCACAGTTTATACAATATATAAATTAAATCTGCAAAAAAATCATATTGAAGTTTAGAAACCATACACACGTTTGGAGGCTCCTCCAACTTTATCCTTGAGCGTTTTGGTACCGACCCAAGTGTAGGATTGAACCAACGTAGTCCACACGAAGATAATCGCAAGGAACTAATGAGGGATTTGCCAGATCCTCCTTAGCCTTAAGAAACAAAGAAGAAAATGAGTATTTGATTTTGGCTAAACCAAAATCTAGTGTGGAAGAGAAAATGGGGCCGTAAGGTTTTGCACTTTTCAATGAATAATGAATGAATAAAAAACTCTCTCTACATTTTACAAAGAAACATTTTCTTTTATAGTTATCTTTCAATTGCCCTATTCCAATATGGAATGGGCTTGGGCTCCAACCCAAACACCCCATGTTACCAAACACTCCCAATTAGGTATTTATTTTAATTCATCACTATTGTCAATTAAAATCAATTAATATATATTTAATACATATATATATATTAACATTTAACAATAATGATAATTTATTTAAATATATGCGAACACATATTTAAACGTAATTTCACTTATTTAATTTTCTCTAACAAATTAAATAAAGGCTACGACCTCAGCAAATTTAATTGCACTGTGAAATTACCAAAATACCCTTTCGCCTAAAAGGAAAAAAACAACCTTATACTAAAATTATTTTAAAATTATCTTCTATGTGTGTAACCCATAGGCTCCTCATCATATTGGCAGTGTATAGTATCGCGATTAACACCAATTAATCGTCTCACTAATACACAGACCAAGATTGGCCCCTAGCAAGGCATCATGGCCACTCGATAGATTCGGATTCAGTAGAGTAGCTACCTATCAACGATATGGTTACCGTACAATTCGATCCTTTCATCACACGTTATCTTGACGAGACGAAGGCATAGAAATAGTGTCAACCTTTAGTTACTCTCGATATTATGTATTCAGTTTCTTAACCAATGACCTATATTATAATCCAGATAGAGCAACAACTCAATCCCACTGTGGCCACAGTTTTAGTGTCATTGCCATTTACTGAATTGTGCCGTGAGATAACTTCTCTTGTACTCGGGAGTGATGAATCTTCTATCAATCCACCATAGTCTTGATACACTCTTTGATGAAGCCAATCACCATCGTATTGACAGCTCTGAATAGAACTGCATTAGGCTAGTGTCAAATTACACCAATCGGTGCACAAGGCACTCCAGTGATCTCAAGTCCAAGGATCACATGCACCACCATTCGTTAGAGGATTTGTTCCATAGACACTGGGGTTACCATCCATATGGAATCCCCTGGTGGGCCAGTCCAGTGAACTTGTTGTAGTATATCCGCCTACAACAAGCACCCATGTGTTGCACCAAGTTGTCACCAAACAACCTTGACAAGTTAGATCAGTCACTGCCTCTCAGCAGGGTCGTTCAACACTATGATAGCCTTACCGTATTATCTGAGCCCTTACTTTAGAATAATACTGGGGCTGCGGACGTTTCTAGAAAGGCCACCTTATGTGCACATAGGGTTCTCACTATCAAGATTTGAAACACTTGATACCCTCGTCATGGTTCTACCATTCTAAGGACATATATCAATACATATTGCAATAATAATGATTTACGCGATATAGAATAAAATGTCTTTATTGATTAATGAACATTATTACAAAGAGTCAATTCTACAATAATTGATTTGGTCTAGGGCATCTACTCTAACAATTCCCCACTTGCACTATAGCCAATCATTCATGTATTTAATACCAAATGATCTCAAGTGCCTTTCATATGCTTCTGCTGCGACAAAGGCTTTGTCAGTGGATCTGTAAGATTGTCGTTAGTATGCACTTTACTAATCTGCACGTCTTTCCTCTCAACTATCTCCCAAATGAGATGGAATCGTTTGAGTATGTGTCTGGACTTCTGATGAGACCGTGGTTCCTTGGCTTGAGCAATTGCTCCATTGTTGTCACAATAGATGTCTATAGGATTAACAATTGTAGGAACCACACCAAGTTTAGTAATGAACTTCTTAATCCAAACTGCCTCTTTGGCCGCATCTGACAATGCAATATACACAGCCTCCATTGTAGAGTCCGCTACAGTGCTTTGCTTAGAGCTCTTCCAGCTCACTGCACCGCCATTGAGACAAAATACAAACCCTGATTGCGATCGATAATCATCTTTGTCTATTTGGAAACTAGCATCACTGTATCCTCTTACAGTGAGCTCATCTTCCCCTCCATAAACCAAGAACATATCCTTAGTCCTTTTTAGGTACTTAAGAATATTCTTGAAAGCCATCCAGTGACGCTCATCTACATCCGATTGATATCTACTACAAGTGCTCAAAGCACATGAGACATCAATCCGAGTACATAGCATGGCATACATAATGGATCCAATTGCTGATGCATATGGGATCCTCTTCATCCTATCTCTCTCATCTTGTGTTTTAGGACACAATTCCTTAGAGGGATAAACACCATGTGACATCGGAAGAAATCCCTTCTTGGATTCTTCTATACTGAATCTTTTCAGTACCTTGTCAATATACGCACTCTAACTTAGGACAAGCAACCTACACGATCTATCATGATAGATCTTTATTCCAAGAATGTAGGTTGCTTCCCCTAAGTCCTTCATGGAGAAGCACTTGGATAACCAGGTCTTTACCGACTGTAAGTTCAGAATATCATTCCTGATCAGAAGTATGTCATCGACATACAATACTAGGAATGCTACTGCACTCCCACACACTTTCTTGTAAACACAGGGCTCATCTTCGTTCTTGATAAAACTGAATTCTTTTACGGCTTCATCAAAACGAATGTTCTAGCTCTTTGAAGCTTGCTTGAGTCCATAAATGGGTCTCTACAACTTGCGTACCTTATTAGCTTAACTATCAAGAATGAAACCATCAAGTTGTGTCATATACACATCCTCCTCAAGTTTTTCGTTCAGGAAAGCAATTTTGACATCCATTTGCCAATCTGATAGTCATGATATGCAGCTATTGCAAGCAAAATCCTGATGGATTTAATCATGGCAACCGACGAAAAGGTTTCTTCTTGAAGACCCATTTACACCCTATGGGTTTTACCCCTTCAGGTGGTTCCACTAGAGACCACACTTGGTTCTGGTACATGGACTCCATCTTAGATTTCATGGCTTCAAGCCATTTAACGGAATCTGGATTTGATATAGCATCTTCATAGGTTCTAGGTTCATCGTCTTGGTAGACTAGTACGTTACCATGTTGATGTCAGTAAACGGTCCCATATACGCAGCGAAAACAGAAAATATAATTCAGGGATCGTTTACATGAGCCAAGATCAAGGGTATAATTTTACAATTCATATTAAATAAAATCTGTAGAAAAATAAATCTGAGTTTAAAAGAAACATATGCACGTTAGAGGCTCCTCACAATTTGTCAACGAATGTTTTGCTACCGATCCAAGTGTAGGATCAAACCCATGTAGTCCACACGAAGACAATCTCAAAAGAACCAAAAAGGGATTTGCTAGATCCTCTTTGGCTTCAAGATTAAGAAGAAAGCAAATCAAATTGAACTAATTTCTAAGCAAAAGTGTTTCTGCCGTGGGAGTGTTTTCAAAGGGGCTGTTGTGTTTTTCCAAAGAAAAATCTGTCATATTTAATTAACACATTTTTTCTTTTTATAGTACATCAATTTGCCCTAATCCCATATGGAATATGCTTGGGCTCCAATCCAAACGCCCCATGTTGCCAAACACTCCCAGTTTGATATTTTTATTTTTCCATCATTATCTCAATTAAAATCAATTAATATATATTTAAAAAATATTAACATTTAAAAATAATGATAATATATTTAAATATGTGCGAACACACAATTAAACATAATTTCACTTATTTAATTTTTCTAACAAATTAAATAAAGGCTACGACCTTAGCAAATTTAATTGCAATGTGATAAAAGACGGAAACGTCCTTCTTTCTTCTTGGATCTTAAATTATTTTTTATGTGTGTGACCCATAGGCTCTTCATCATATCAGCAGTGTATAGTATCGTGATTAACACCAATTAATCGTCTCACTAATACACAGACCAAGATTGGCCCCTAGCAAGGCATCATGGCCACCCGATAGATTCAGATTCAACAAAGTAGCTACCTGTCAATGATATGGTTACCGTACAATTCGATCCTTTCATCATACGTTATCTCGACGAGACGAAGGCATAGAAATAGTGTCAACCTTCGGTTACTCTCGATATTATTTATTCAGTTTCTGGACCAATGACCAGTATTATAAACTGGATAGAGCAACAATTCAGTCCCACTGTGGCCACAGTTTTAGTGTCATTGCCATATACTAAATTGCGCCGTGTGATAACTTCTCCCGTACTCGGGAGTTATGAATCCTCTATCAATCCACCATAGTCTTGATACACTCCTTGATGCAGCCAATCACCACCGTATTGATAGCTCTGAAAAGAACTGCGTTAGGCCAGTGTCAAACTACACTAATTGGTGCACAAGGCGCTTCGATGATCTCAAGTCTAAGGATCACATGCACCACCATTCATTAGAGGATTTGTTCCATTAACGCCCTACTTGAGATACGTAGCCATTGGTTATGGCCTAAAGGGTTAGTGAATTGCTCCTAAATGAGTTTGTATATTGTTCATGTTGTTTGGTTGGCCCTCAGTTGAGCTTATGTTTTGGGTTTAGTTAAGTGTTTACCCTGGAATTGATCAAGACTTGGCGGATTTTGGAGTTGCAGCCTTCGTCGGGGCGAGGAACAAGCTTCGCCGCGGCGATGTTGGCTCTGAATTTGCAATGTCGATTCTGTAATTCTTCGCCAGGGCAACAGAGAATCCTTCGCCGTGGTGAAAGGCCGGCTGAGTTTTGTTTTAGTTTTCTAGAGAATTCTTTCCTAAGGGCAAAATGATTGTTTTACCCCTAATTAGTAGGAAAAGTGGGGAGTAAAACGCGAACGGGGGTGAGTTTGTAAAGAATTAAAGGATAAAGGTGGAATTTTCAAGAAAGTGTAAAGGCAAAATGGGAAAGAGTGTATATTATATGAGCTAATTAGGGTTTAGTTCTCATATCCCCTTCATTTCACCCATTTCCACCGCCTCTTCATCCCTCATTTTCTCTCAATTCCTCACTCAATCTTCCAAGGGATTTTTGAGAGTTTTTAGTTGGAATTTGACAAAGAATTGATCATAAGCAAGAAGAGGTAAGAATCCCTACTCTAGATATGAGTTTTATTTATGTAAGGGTTAAGTTCTTACTAAGTTTATGCTTAGGAAATAAGGGAAAGCTAAGGTCCAACAAGAGTAGAGAGTTTTAGTGAAGACTACTCAAGTATGAGGTAAGTAAATCCAACTCAAGCTAAAGTTTAAGAAATTCTTGAGTAGAGATTTATTTATGCATGTATATATGATGCTTGTAGAGAAATTGAGTTGAGATATATGTCTACTTGTTGAGAGATTGAGTTGAGAAGAGTATTCATGTTAGGTTTGTTGGATATTTCCTTTATGGGAAATGTTGATGTGTGATGAGTTTGAGATGAAGTTGGAGGAGATTGAGTAGATATTTTGGGAGTGTTCTTCTATGATAGGAACCATGTCCATAGAAAGGAGTTTCCTCCCATTTTGGATGGTTAAAAAGAGAGGTAGAGTTGTAGTTAGAGAAGAGTTTTTGTACGCACATGATTTGTTTGATGAAATGCCTAAGAGAAGTATGAGTATGAATAGTGAACCTTAATTCTTGTTACATTGCATAATGGCATTTCATAAGTGCATTAATGAGCATAAACCATCCAGATGCATTAGTTGTGCATTTGAGAAGTGGCTTGAGAAAGAGTAGAGAATTTTCAGTATAAGCTACCCTATGAGTAATAGCTTGAGAAAGAGTAGAAAACTTTGTGAATAGACTACTCCAAGAGTTAACTATCCTATGAATACTAGCTTGAGAAAGAGATGAGTATTAGTTTGAACGAGAGTAGAGATCTTTGTGAATAAACTACTCTAAGAGCAAAAGAAGAGAATAGAGTAGGTTGTGCAATGGGGAAGTCATGAGTGATGAGTAAAGTCACGAGAGTGGGTGCTTTGTGATCCCCAGCCGTGCCTCCGGTAAGATGGGGCCGTGACCGTCAGAGAGAGAGAGAATACACTCACGTGGCTAAGGGTTCCAAATCCATGCATGACCAAGTCCGATTGACAGAGAAGGAGTAGAAGTCAGGAAGAGTGGGTTGGTGCTTTGTGATCTCCACCCAGCCGTGCCTCCGGTAAGATGAGGCCGTGACATGCAAGTGAGGAAGAATGAGCAAACATGAGAAAGAATAAAGTGAGACAATTAGTAGGGTTACGAAGAGTGGGATGAGTACCCAGTCGTGCCTCCGGTAAGATAAGGCCATGACCTAGAACAGAAAGTTAACAGAAAAGAGTTATGAGAAAGAGAGACTGAAAGAGAATCAGCAGAAGTCACATAGAGTGGGAGAAGTCCCGGCCGTGCCTCTGGTAAGATGGGTCGTGACATTCAAAGAGCGAGTTAGTAGAAATGAACTATGAGAGATGAGAATGAGATAATAGAGAGAATTAAAGAATGAGAAAGCTTGAGAAAGAATGAGATAGAAAGAGAGAGTATGAGAAAGAATGAGAGAGTTTAAGCTAGTAAGAATAGAGAGTAGAAGAAAGAAACATGCAGTTCTTTGTATTAATTGCATGTACAGTTCATACAGGCATGTACAGCTCATACAGGCATGCACCGTGATTTTCCTTCCTGGTGAGTATGATGAGAATAAGAGAGAGAACCATGATTTTCCTTCATGGTGAGTATGATGAGAATAAGAGAGAACCATGATTTTCCTTCATGGTGAGTAAGAATAAGAGAAGGAGAAAAGAGAATGAGAACGGAGAGAAAGAAAGAATAAAAAGTGCAGAACAGAGTTAAAGGAGAATAAAAGTATTAGAAAGAAAGAGAAAAACAGTGAGAATTAGAAATAGAAGAACGACAGAGTAAGGAAAGAACCAAAAAGTGAGTTGCGGGGACAGGTAGTAGAGGATTTACTTACTAAGCATTGTTGTGCTCACCCCATGTTCTTCCCTATTTTGCAAGAAATAGGAGCAGTGGTCGAATGGACATCGAGGAGCGGAGAGTATTGGCACCACTGTCCACCAGCTAGGATGTTTTGTATTAAGTAGAAAGTTTTAAATACATAGTATTTTGTATTTGTAAAGAATTATATTTTATGAGTAAAGAAAAATTTGAGCCCACTATCTTTCATACGCTCTGTATATCTATAATTTACATAGTATGTATTATAAGAATAGTAGTAGAGAGGAGGTGTTGCATTTTTGGTATCAGAGCAAAGATTTTGGGATTTGACAGTGTGCTATTCTCGCCGCCATGACGTTTCGTAGCCGACCGTTGTCAGTTAAGTCTTTCCTTGCTTAAAGTGTTGTTGGAGTTGTTTAATGTGGTTGTCTTGTAAATGAGATACAGGACCCGAGTATGAGGTAAGAAAGCAGTGAGTGCAAGGAAACTTACTTCCCCGAGTTGAATTAGAAAGAATTGAAACCCCATCCAAGTGCAACGTACTAGAAGAGAAAGAGAAAGGTCGGTACCTCAGATGGTACAGAATCAGTTTGAGTCGATTCATGGGTTCCTAAGTTGTCATCAGCCATTAGAGTTTAAAAGTACAATGGACCCGTTGGTAGTAAAAGAATGGTTTAGCCTATTGAGTGTATATTAGACCGGGATACCAGTCTCTTGTCTTAAAGGGCTGCCCGAGTTTTGTGGGAATTAATGGAGGATACTCATGATGGTTTTGTCATGATTTGAGAAGAGTTTAGAAGATGGTTGAAGTTGAGAACAGTTGGCAAGGTTCATAAGACGGTACAAGAGTTTATCAGTTTTAGTAAGGATTGAGTACAGTGAAGAGTAGACAGTGAGAGTTAACTCCCTTGTAAGGTTTGTATCTGGAATAGTGAGTACTCCGGAATTGAGAAAAGACAAGTGGTCCATGGGCTAAAATCAAAGGGAATAGAACCCCCTTGAGCTTAGAGTGAAGTTTGAGAGAAGGGAAGATTTATTTAGGAAAGTTCGTAGTGATCCATGAAAGAGAGTTAACAATTGATTAGCTATTATCCTTTGCCCTACTTGGATGTTTTTGGGCATGAGTTCCCTAAAGGAGATATGGAGTAGAGGTTGATTGCTGAGGGAAGAGTGAGATTCAATCATAATATCATTTCCAGAATGCAGCGGGCCATTAGTTTAGTATGTTGAGCAGTAGTGTGAAAGCTAGAAAGACATTAAGAAAAGGGTGTTCTGAACAGATAGTTCATGTGGTGCTAAGTAGTAATGTCCCATAACCAGAGTTTCAGAGTGTGCTAGTAGTCTGAGAATTTTTAGAGGTATTTCTGAAAGAGTTATCGAGCTTACCTCCGAAAAGTGCAGTTGAGTTTAGTGTTGAACTGGCACTGGGGACAGCACCGATTGCTAAAATCCCTTATCTAGTGGCCCCAGCCGAGCTTCAAGAATTAAAGAAGCATCTTCAAGAGTTCTTAGATAAAGGTCTTATTCGATCGAGTCATTCTCCCTAGGGAGTTCTGATCTTGTTTGTAGGGAAGAAAGAAGGGTCATTACGGATGTGTAGTGATGATAGAGAAATGAATAACCGATAGTGAAGAATAAATGCCTATTACCATGGACGGATGATCTTTAGACCAGTTAAGGAGTACAATAGTATTTTCCAAGAGTGACTGGACGTCGGGTTATCATCAGGGTGTTTCTTAATTGTCTTGCTCAGTTTATAGTAGTCTTTACCCTTAAGTTTGGAGGCATTACTTTTATGGTGCCTAGAGTAAGATCTACACCGACCTTAAGAGTTTATCGTATCTCCTTACTTAAAGGGAATTGAGTATGAGGCAGAAGAGATGGTTAGAGCTAGATTAAAAGTATGAAGATTGAGATCATTTCAACAAGGATTGACATGTTAAGAATTTAGCCTACAAATAAGATGGCTCTTTACGAGACTTGGTATGGTAGACTATGTTGAACTCCATTATACTGAGATTTGTGGGCAAGAAAGATGAGTTAAATACAGTTCTTGGGCTAGAAATGACTCAGTAATTGTTCGAAGAGAAAAAGTTAATCAGAAATAGAATAAATAAAGCCCAAGCAAAATAGAAAAGTTTGACAGATTTGAAGAGAAAAGATATTGAATTCGGAGTGGGTGTTAGAGTGTTTTTAATACTTTGCCCCCCTACAACCGGGTGACGTGTTTAATAGCAGAGGAAAGTTAGCACTGAGGTACAGAAGTCCATTTGAGATATTATAATGAGTGGGAAAGGTGTCGGACACTACCCCCTAGTATGGACGAGAGTATATAATGTGTTATATATTTCGATGCTTCGAAAGTATACAAGTGATCCTTCCCATGTTTTGAGTATTAAGTATGAAGATTAGGAATCCTAAGTTTGAGGGGCGTCCAGTTTAAATATTGGACATAGAGATCAATGAGCTCCAAAACAAGAATTTCCCTCTAGTGAAAGTACGGGATGTAAAGCAAGGTATGCAGAACCGTTACTTGGAGTTGTTCATTTGAATTTTGTGGACGAAATTCTTTTAAGGGGGGAGAATTTTAACGCCTTACTTGAGATACATAGCCATTGGTTATGGCCTAAAGGGTTACTGAATTGCTCCTAAATGAGTTTGTATATTGTTCATGTTGTTTGGTTGGCCCTCAGTTGAGTTTATGTTTTGGGTTTGGTTGAGTGTTTACCCTGGAATTGATCAAGACTTGGCAGATTTTGGAGTTGCAGCCTTCGCCAGGGCGAGGAACAAGCTTCGCCGCAGCGACGTCGGCTCTGAATTTGCAATGTCGATTTTGTAATTCTTTGCCGAGGCAACAGAGAATCCTTCGCCGCAGCGAAGGGCCGGTTGAGTTTTGTTTTAGTTTTCTAGAGAATTCTTTCCTAAGGTCAAAATGACCGTTTTACCCCTAATTAGCAGGAAAAGTGGGGAGTAAAATGCGAATGGGGGTGAGTTTGTAAAGAATTAAAGGATAAAGGTGAACTTTTCAAGAAAGTGTAAGGGCAAAATGGGAAAGAGTGTATATTATATGAGCTAATAAGGGTTTAGTTCTCAGAACCCCTTCATTTCACCCATTTCTACCGCCTCTTCATCCCTCATTTTCTCTAAATTCCTCACTCAATCTTCCAAGGGATTTTTTAGAGTTTTTAGTTGGAATTTGACAAAGAATTGATCATAAGCAAGAAGAGGTAAGAATCCCCACTCTAGATATGAGTTTTATTTATGTAAGGGTTAAGTTAAGTTTATGCTTAGGAAATAAGGGAAAGCTAAAGTCCAACAAGAGTTGAGAGTTTTAGTGAAGACTACTCAAGTATGAGGTAAGTAAATCCAACTCAAGCTAAAGTTTAAGAAATTCTTGAGTAGAGATTTATTTATGCATGTATATATGATGCTTGTTGAGAAATTGAGTTGAGATATATGTCTACTTGTTGAGAGATTGAGTTGAGAAGAGTATTCATGTTATGTTTGTTGGATATTTCCTTTATGGGAAATGTTGATGTGTGATGAGTTTGAGATAAAGTTGGAGGAGATTGAGTAGATGTTTTGGGAGTGTTCTTCTATGATAGGAACCATGTCCATAGAAGAGAGTTTTCTCCCATTTTGAATGGTTAAAAAGAGAAGTAGAGTTGTAGTTAGAGAAGAGTTTTTGTATGCACATGAGTTGTTTGATGAAATGCCTAAGAGAAGTATGAGTATGAATAGTGAACCTTAATTCTTGGTACATTGCATATTGGCATTTCATAAGTGCATTAATGAGCATAAACCATCCAGATGCATTAGTTGTGCATTTGAGAAGTAGCTTGAGAAAGAGTAGAGAATTTTGAGTATAAGCTACCCTATGAGTAATAGCTTGAGAAAGAGTAGAAAACTTTGTGAATAGACTACTCTAAGAGTTAACTATCCTATAAATACTAGCTTGAGAAAGACATGAGTATTAGTTTGAGCAAGAGTAGAGATCTTTGTGAATAAACTACATTAAGAGAAAAAGAAGAGAGTAGAGTAGGTTGTGCAATGGGGAACCCGTGAGTGATGAGTAAAGTCACGAGAGTGGGTGCTTTGTGATCCCCAGCCGTGCCTCTGGTAAGATGGGGCCGTGACCGTCAGAGAGAGCTCACGTGGCCAAGGGTTCTAAATCCATGCATAACCAAGTCTGATCGGCAGAGAAGGAGTAGAAGTTAGGAAGAGTGGGTTGGTGCTTTGTGATCTCCACCCAGTCATGCCTCCGATAAGATTAGGCCGTGACATGCAAGTGAGGAAGAATGAGCAAACATGAGAAAGAATAAAGAGAGACAATGAGTAGGGTTACGAAGAGTGGGATGAGTGCCCAGCCGTGCCTCCAGTAAGATGAGGCCGTGACCTACAACAAAAAGTTAACAGAAAAGAGTTTTGAGAAAGAGAGACTGAAAGAGAATCAATAGAAGTCACGTAGAGTGGGAGAAGTCTCGGCCATGCCTCTGCTAAGATGGGGCCGTGATGTTCAAAGAGCGAGTTAGTAGAAATGAATTATGAGAGATGAGAATGAGATAATAGAGAGAATTAAAGAATGAGAAAGCTTGAGAAAGAATGAGATAGAATGAGAGAGTATGAGAAAGAATGAGAGAGTTTGAGCTAGTGAGAATAGAGATTAGAAGAAAGAACATACAGTTCTTTTGTATTAATTGCATGTACAGCTCATACAGGTGCCAATACTCTCTGCTCCTTGACGTCCATCCCTATTTCCTGCAAAACAGGGAAGAATAATGAGGTGAGCACAACAATGCTCAGTAAGTAAATCCTCTAGTACTTGTCCCCGCAACTCACTTTTTGGTTCTTTCCTTACTCTATCGTTCTTAGATTTCTAATTCTCACTGTTTTTCTCTTTCTTTCTAATACTTTTATTCTCTTTAACTCTGTTCTACTCTTTTTATTCTTTCTTTCTCTTTGTTCTCATTCTCTTATTCTTACTCACCATGAAGGAAAATCATGGTTCTCTCTTATTCTCATCATATATATAGAGCGTATGAAAGATAGTGGGCTCAAATTTTTCTTTACTCATAAAATTTAATTATTTACAAATACAAAATACAAAATACTATGTATTTAAAACTTTCTACTTAATACAAAACATCCTAGCTGGTGGATAGTGGTGCCAATACTCTCTGCTCCTCGACATCCTTCCGACCGCTACTCCTATTTCCTGCAAAACAGGGAAGAACAATGGGGTGAGTACAACAATGGTCAGTAAGTAAATACTCTACTACCTATCCCCGCAACTCACTTTTTGGTTCTTTCCTGTAAAGAAAAATTTGAGCCCACTATCTTTCATACGCTCTGTATATCTATAATTTACATAGTGTGTATTATAAGAACAGTAGTAGAGAGGAGGTGTTACAGTTCCATAGACACTGGGGTTACAATCCATATGAAATCCTCTGGTAGGTCAGTCTAGTGAACTTGCTGCGGTGTAATCGCCTATAGCAAATACCCATGTGTTGCACCAGGTTATCACCAAACAACCTTGATAAGTGAGATCAGTCACTGCCTTGCGACAGGGTCGTTTAACACTATGATAGCCTTACTGTATTATATGTGCCCTTACTTCAAAATAATACTGGGGCTATGGACGTTTCTAGAATGGCCACCATATGTGCTCATAGGGTTCTCACTATCAAGATTTGAAACACTTGATACCCTCATCATGGTTCTACCATTCTAAGGACATATATCAATACATATTGCAATAATAATGATTTACGCGATATAGTATAAAATGCCTTTTATTGATTAATGAACATTATTACAAAGAGTCAATTCCACAATAATTGATTGGCTCTAGGACATCTACTTTAACAATCTCCCACTTGTACTATAGCCTCCCACTTGTACTATAGCCAATCATTCATTCACTCGACACTGAATGACCCAAGTGCCTGCACTGTAGCCAGTCATTCATGCACTCAACACTGAACGACCCATGTGCCCGTCATGCTTCTGCTACAATAGAAACTTTAATAGTGGGTTGGTAGGTATTCTGCAAATCTGCACATTCCCTTTCTTATCGATCTTTTAGATCAGACTGAATGAACTAAGTAAGTGTTTGGATTACTGGTGAGACCTGATTCCTCAGCCACAATAATGGCTCCATTGTTATCGCAGTACAACTATACTGGATTAGCAGTGCTTGAAATCACATCAAGTTCAGTAATGAAATTCTTGACCCAAACCGCCTACACGGCTGCATTAAATAATGCGTTACACTTAGCATCAATTTTAGAATTCGCTGCAGTACACTGATTCGAGCTCTTCCAGCTCACTGCAGTTACATTGAGACAAATTGTGTAATCCCAAATTGCGACCTAAGAATCTATATCTATTGGAGTAGGTGCCTAGAGCCAATCAATTATTGTAGAATTGACTCTTTGTAATATGTTCATTAATCAATAAAGGCATTTTATTCTATATCGCGTAAATCATTATTATTGCAATATGTATTGTATATGTCCTTAGAATGGTGAAACCGTGATGAGGGTATCAAGTGTTTCAAATCTTGAGTATGAGAATCCTATGAGCACATATGGTGGCCATTCTAGAAATGTCCATAGCCCCAGTATTATTCTGAAGTAAGGGCACAGAAATATGGTAAGGCTATCATAGTGTTGACGACCCTGTCGAAAGGCAGTGAGATCTCACTTGTCAAGAGGTTTGGTGACAACCTGGTGCAACACATAGGTGCTTGCTATAGGGGATTACACCGCACAAGTTCACTGGACTGACCCACCAGAGGATTCCATATGGATGGTAACCCCAGTGTCTATGGAACAAATCCTCAACGAATGGTGGTGCATGTGATCCTTAGACTTGAGATCACCGGAGCGCCTATGCACCGATTGGCTGCATCAAGGAGGTGTATCAAGACTATGGTGATTGACAGAGGATTCATCACTCCCGGGTATGGGAGAAAGTTATCTCATGGCGCAATTCAGTATATGGCACTGACACTAAAATGTTGCCACAGTGGAATTGAGTTGTGCTCTATCCAATTTATAATACAGGTCATTGGTCCAGAACTGAAAAATAATATCGAGAGTAACCGAAGGTTGAACTTTTCTATGCCTTCGCTCGTCGAGATAACGAATGATGAAAGGATCGAATTGCACGGTAATCATATTGTCGATAGGTAGCTACTTTGCTGAATCGAATCTATCGGGGCCATGATGCCTTGCTAGGGGCCAATCTTGGTCTGTGTATTAGTGAGACGATTAATTGTGTGTTAATCACGATACTATACACTGCCGATATGATGAGGAGCCTATGGGTCACACCATATAAGATATTTAAGATCCAAGAAGAAAGAAGGGCGTTTTCATTTTTAAGGCGAAAGGGTATTTTGGTAAGTTCACAGTGCAATTAAATTTGCTGAGGTCGTAGCCTTTATTAATTTGTTAGAAAAATAAATAAGTGAAATTACATTTTAATGTGTGTTCGCACATATTTAAATATATTATCATTATTGTTAAATGTTAATATATTAATTGATTTTAATTGAGATAAAGATGGAAAATAAAATAATCAAATTGGGAGTTTTTGGCAACATGGGCATTTGGGTTGGAGCCCAAGCCTATTTCATATGGGATTAGGGCAATTGTTTTAATATAAAAGGAAAAGTGTGTGATTTTTTTAAGGAGGATTTTTCCTTCGAAAAATTAAACACACAGCAGCGCCCTTTTGGAATACACTCCCACGGCAGAAAATGGTTTAGCCTAAATCAATTTCAATTGATTTCTCTTCTTCTGAATCTGAAGCCAAAGAGGATCTAGCAAATCCCTCTTCGGTTCTTTTGAGATGTCTTCGTGTGGACTACGTGGGTTTGATCCTACACTTGGATCCGTAGCAAAACATTCAAAGACAATCATGGTGGAGCCTCCAAACTGCGTATGGTTTCTAAACACAGATTATTAATTTTGCAGATTATTGCTTTGATAAAATTATAAAATTATACCCTTGATCTTGGCTCATGTAAACGATCTCTACATTAATTTTGTTTTGTTTCGCTGCGTATATGGGACCGTTTGCTAACAGTAGTATCAGAGCCTAGGGTACTGATTTTACAATTTTTAATGGATGGTTGATACATGTGTTTGATTGATGATATGTTGCCATATTGAATCTACTGAAAATCTGTCTTAAAAAAACATGTTTTAAGAAACTGATTAATCGATTAATTTAATTTGTTGATGATCTACTGGTTTGGTATAATGGTTGGGGATTTTTGTGTGAGACAATGTGTTTGATTGATTGAAATCCGTTTAGAGTGTTTTTGGTTGCTGTATGAACAGATCGAGCTACGATCTGTGTACGCTTGCCGAGGCGATATAACCCATCGCCGCAGTGAGCGTTGTTCACGTTGGCACTGGTGACGAAACAACGCTCGCTGCAGTGATATAACACTCACACCGCGGCGATCGTCCTCTGGACGAGCGCTGTACAAAAAACAGCACTCGCCGCGGCGATCGTCCTTAGGATTGGCGCTGTACCAAATCACTGCGCGAACGTATTTGAGCGTGAACGTCAAGTAATCAACGTACGCCGCAGCGACTAACTCATCGCCGCAGCGAGTGCACTTTGAGTGTACAGGGGCTGAATGTAAAGTTTTAAAACTTTTGGACCAAATAGGAGTTCTGCAAATTACAGGGGTAAATTGAAATAACCCGCTAATTTCAAAAATTGATTGTTTTTGAAATGTATGCTTTGTACTTGTTTGTATATTGCATGGTGCCTGTACATGAGCCTTAGACCTAAGGGTGAATGTTTTAAAATATTTTTGGGTATGTATGGTGTATAATTTTTAAATAGGGCCTGCGTGTCCTGCCTTTCTCCTTTTTCCGATGTACATTCTCTTCTCATCTAATTACCCTCGAATGTAAATCGAGGTTTCTAAATTTATTGATGTAAGAATTTGTATAATTATTTATTGTAATTAGACGATATTTTTGTAATGTACTTGAAGACAGAACAAAGGACGAGGCAACCATACTTGAAGACTCAAGATGTATTATACAGGACCCGTAGGTGACCACCAATTCCTCTAGGCTTGAGTAAATCGGTTTTAGTGGGCCATGTACGGCACGTTTTAATATTTTGTTTAGAATGCATGATAGGTTGAATGTTCAATAAACATGCCAAACAATGTCATTCTAACAGATAATAATCTGGTGAGGCATTAAATAACAAACCTCATCAAAGTATATAAGTCACGAAAGCCTTCCCATCACCATGGTTTTAATCAAACCACTGTTCGTCGAAACCTTGTTCGCCAAAGCGAAGGTACACTTCTACCAGTGGGAGGTTAAATGCATTGAGTTTTCCTTAATGGTGATGGGTCGACTTAAAATGACAGTTTTGCTTTCGCCAAAGCGAAGGTTGATAAACGCGTGTCATAGGCATAGTAGAGCAGTACACTATGTGTGCACGTGGTGACATGTAGTGTCCACTCTACTGATACTGAGAATCACATTGAGGACGATGGCATACAGTTTCCATTGGATTGTGTGATTGGCTTGTTGGCTTTTTCACATTTGAGGTTGATAGTAGGAGCTATCAACTAGTGTGGATTAAGTTTGTGGCCTACCATCAACTCTTTTTGCTTGTTTGCCAAGCGAAGGTTTGAAATGGGTAGGATGGGATCTCGGTCACTAGGAAAAGTCAACGAACTTTCCCGAGTTAATGTGTGAGGGCTATTGACTTGAGTAAAATGTGGGAGCTTCGTTTAATAAAAGACCATATTAAACAATAATAATGAACATGGTAATAATAGTTATTTTTTCTTGCACTTGTAGATTCACTTAAATTTGAGCAAAATGATCCCAACATCACTGCGACAAAATCACAACTGGGAGAGAAATGGAATGGTGAAAATTTCGTTGACTGGTATAGAAGTATAAATAATATACTTCAGTCAAGCGATAGGAAATTTTTCTCTCGAATGTGTTCGAGAAATTTTCAAAAAATGAAGGGTCGCGATAAGTATTTATAAAAACCAGGTCTCACCGTGGTGAAGTTCTCACTTTAAAACCCTAGAATCCTAACCCAGTCGATGCCGCGACGAAGAATGCGAATTTTCCCTTAGTAAATTTTTGCCCAACTTGCTTTGCCGCAACGAAAGAATACAGAGGTACATCACCTCGGCGAAATAAATACTTCACTGCAACAAGTCTAGGACTTTCCGAATTCCAAATTTTTCAAAAGTGTCTTCGCTGCGGCGAAAACTAGAAAATCCATTTTCTGCCTTGATTCGATAATTCACCTGAAACACCCAAATTAGACTTCATCTAAAATAATAAGAAACTAAACCATTCAAAATAATAAATAACAACAACAACTGAAAAAACTTGGGTTGCCTCCTAAGGAGCGCTTGTTATAGTCGGAAAGCTCGACTCTCTAAAGTTCTCATGTCGTAATGTCAAGCGAGGGGAATTGACTTGCAACTCATCACCTTAAATGTGCCTTTTCTTCATGTGACACCTCACCGCTCTGAATGGGTAAACTCTTGTAACTGAAGGGTTCGGAACATCTAGACCTAAGTTTTCCTGGGAAAAGCCTAAGTCTAAAGTTAAACAACAACACTTTGCTGACCCACTTCAAAGTTCTTCTTCCTGATATGCCTGTCATGCCACTTCTTGGTCTTTTTCCTTGTACATCCTAGCATTCTCATAAGTTCGAGATGGAACTCATTGAGTTCATTCAAAGTCAGCATCCTTTCCTCCCCAGCAACTCGTAAGTCCATGTTTAGCTGCTTGACTGCCCAGTATGCTTTATGCTCAAGTTCAACCGACAAGTGACATTGTTAGTGAACAACCCATTTACGCAGTGGAAAAAAAAAAAAAATGACATGGATTGTTCCTTAGAACCAGATTCGGGTATATTATCACAGTTTATACAATATATAAATTAAATCTGCAAAAAATCATATTGAAGTTTAGAAACCATACACACTTTGGAGGCTCCTCCAACTTTATCCTTGAGCGTTTGGTACCGACCCAAGTGTAGGATTGAACCAACGTAGTCCACACGCAGATAATCGCAAGGAACTATGAGGGATTTGCCAGATCCTCCTTAGCCTTAAGAAACAAAGAAGAAAATGAGTATTTGATTTTGGCTAAACAAAATCTAGTGTGGAAGAGAAATGGGGCGTAAGTTTTGCACTTTTCAATGAATAATGAATGAATAAAAAACTCTCTCTACATTTTACAAAGAAACATTTTCTTTTATAGTTATCTTTCAATTGCCCTATTCCAATATGGAAGGGCTTGGGCTCCAACAACACCCCATGTTACCAAACACTCCCAATTAGGTATTTATTTATTCATCACTATTTGCAATTAAAATCATAATATATATTAATACATATATATATTAACATTTAACAATAATGATAATTTATTTAAATATATGCGAACACATATTTAAACGTAATTTCACTTATTAATTTTCTCTAACAAATTAAATAAAGGCTACGACCTCAGCAAATTTAATTGCACTGTGAAATTACCAAATATACTTTTCACCTTAAAAGACGAAAATGTCATTCTTTCTTTGAATCTTAAATTATCTTCTATGGTTGAACCCATAGGCTCCTCATCATATTGGCAGTGTATAGTATCGCGATTAACACCATTAATCGTCTCACTAATACACAGACCAAGATTGCCCCTAGCAAGGCATCATTGCCACTCGATAGATTCGGATTCAGTAGAAGCTACCTATCAACGATATGGTTACCGTACAATTCGATCCTTTCATCACAGTTATCTTGACGAGACGAAGGCATAGAAATAGTGTCAACCTTTAGTTACTCTCGATATTATGTATTCAGTTTCTTAACCAATGACCTATATTATAATCCAGATAGAGCAACAACTCAATCCCACTGTGGCCACAGTTTTAGTGTCATTGCCATTTACTGAATTGTGCCGTGAGATAACTTCTCTTGTACTCGGGAGTGATGAATCTTCTATCAATCCACCATAGTCTTGATACACTCTTTGATGAAGCCAATCACCATCGTATTGACAGCTCTGAATAGAACTGCATTAGGCTAGTGTCAAATTACACCAATCGTGCAGCACACAGCACTCCAGTGATCTCAAGTCCAAGGACATGCACCACCATTCGTTAGAGGATTGTTCCATAGACACTGGGGTTACCATCCATATGGAATCCCCTGGTGGGCCAGTCCAGTGAACTTGTTGTAGTATCCGCCTACAACAAGCACCCATGTGTTGCACCAAGTTGTCACCAAACAACCTTGACAAGTTAGATCAGTCACTGCCTCTCAGCAGGGTCGTTCAACACTATGATAGCCTTACCGTATTATTGAGCCCTTACTTTAGAATAATACTGGGGCTGCGGACGTTTCTAGAAAGGCCACCTTATGTGCACATAGGGTTCTCCATATCAAGATTTGAAACACTTGATACCCTCGTCATGGTTCTACCATTCTAAGGACATTATCAACATATTGCAATAATAATGATTACGCGATATAGAATAAAATGTCTTTATTGATTAATGAAATTATTACAAAGAGTCAATTCTACAATAATTGATTTGGTCTAGGGCATCTACTCTAACAATTCCCCACTTGCACTATAGCCAATCATTCATGTATTTAATACCAAATGATCTCAAGTGCCTTTCATATGCTTCTGCTGCGACAAAGGCTTTGTCAGTGGATCTGTAAGATTGTCGTTAGTATGCACTTTACTAATCTGCACGTCTTTCCTCTCAACTATCTCCCAAATGAGATGGAATCGTTTGAGTATGTGTCGGACTTCTGATGAGACCGTGGTTCCTTGGCTTGAGCAATTGCTCCATTGTTGTCACAATAGATGTCTATAGGATTAACAATGTAGGAACCACACCAAGTTTAGTAATGAACTTCTTAATCCAAACTGCCTCTTGGCCGCATCTGACAATGCAATATACACAGCCTCCATTGTAGAGTCCGCTACAGTGCTTGCTTAGAGCTCTTCCAGCTCACTGCACCGCCATTGAGACAAAATACAAACCCTGATTGCGATCGATAATCATCTTTGTCTATTTGGAAACTAGCATCACTGTATCCTCTTACAGTGAGCTCATCTTCCCCTCCATAAACCAAGAACATATCCTTAGTCCTTTTTAGGTACTAAGAATATTCTGAAAGCCATCCAGTGACGCTCATCTACATCCGATTGATATCTACTACAAGTGCTCAAAGCACATGAGACATCAATCCGAGTACATAGCATGGCATACAAATGGATCCAATTGCTGCAATGGGATCCTCTTCATCCTATCTCTCTCATCTGTGTTTTAGGACACAATTCCTTAGAGGGATAAACACCATGTGACATCGGAAGAAATCCCTTCTTGGATTCTTCTATACTGAATCTTTTCAGTACCTTGTCAATATACGCACTCTAACTAGGACAAGCAACCTACACGATCTATCATGATAGATCTTTTTAAGAATGTAGGTTGCTCCCCTAAGTCCTTCATGGAGAAGCACTTGGATAACCAGGTCTTTACCGACTGTAAGTTCAGAATATCATTCCTGATCAGAAGTATGTCATCGACATACAATACTAGGAAGCTACTGCACTCCCACACACTTTCTTGTAAACACAGGGCTCATCTTCGTTCTTGATAAAACTGAATTCTTTTACGGCTTCATCAAAACGAATGTTCTAGCTCTTTGAAGCTGCTTGAGTCCATAAATGGGTCTCTACAACTTGCGTACCTATTAGCTTAACTATCAAGAATGAAACCATCAAGTTGTGTCTCATATACACATCCTCCTCAAGTTTTTCGTTCAGGAAAGCATTTTGACATCCATTTGCCAATCTGATAGTCATGATATGCAGCTATTGCAAGCAAAATCCTGAGGATTTAATCATGGCAACCGACGAAAAGGTTTCTCTTGAAGACCCATTTACACCCTATGGGTTTTACCCTTCAGGTGGTTCCACTAGAGACCACACTTGGTTCTGGTACATGGACTCCATCTTAGATTTCATGGCTTCAACCATTTAACGGAATCTGGATTGTTATAGCATCTTCATAGGTTCTAGGTTCATCGTCTTGGTAGACTAGTACGTTACCATGTTGATGTCAGTAACGGTCCCATATACGCAGCGAAAACAGAAAATATAATTCAGGGATCGTTTACATGAGCCAAGTCAAGGGTATAATTTTACAATTCATATTAAATAAAATCTGTAGAAAAATAAATCTGAGTTTAAAAGAAACATATGCACGTTAGAGGGCTCCTCACAATTTGTCAACGAATGTTTTGCTACCGATCCAAGTGTAGGATCAAACCCATGTAGTCCACACGAAGACATCTCAAAAGAACCAAAAGGGATTTGCTAGATCCTCTTTGGCTTCAAGATTAAGAAGAAAGCAAATCAAATTGAACTATTTCTAAGCAAAAGTGTTTCTGCCGTGGAGGTGTTTTCAAAGGGGCTGTTGTGTTTTTCCAAAGAAAAATCTGTCATATTTAATTAACACATTTTTTCTTTTTATAGTACATCAATTTGCCCTATCCCATATGGAATATGCTTGGCCCAATCCAACGCCCCATGTTGCAAACACTCCAGTTTGATATTTTTTATTTTTCCATCATTATAATTAAAATCAATTAATATTATTTAAAAAATATTAACATTAAAAATAATGATAATATATTTAAATATGTGCGAACACACAATTAAACATAATTCACTTATTTAATTTTTCTAACAAATTAAATAAAGGCTACGACCTTGCAAATTTAATTGCAATGTGATAAAAGAACGGAAACGTCCTCTTTCTTCTTGGATCTTAAATTATTTTTATGTGTGTGACCCATGGCTCTTCATCATATCAGCAGTGTATAGTATCGTGATTAACACCAATTAATCGTCTCACTAATACACAGACCAAGATTGGCCCCTAGCAAGGCATCATGGCACCCGATAGATTAGATTCAACAAAGTAGCTACCTGTCAATGATATGGTTACCGTACAATTCGATCCTTTCATCATACGTTATCTCGACGAGACGAAGGCATAGAAATAGTGTCAACCTTCGGTTACTCTCGATATTATTATTCATTTTTCTGGAAATGACCAGTATTATAAACTGGATAGAGCAACAATTCAGTCCCACTGTGGCCACAGTTTTAGGTCATTGCCATATACTAAATTGCGCCGTGTGATAATCTCCCGTACTCGGGAGTTATGAATCCTCTATCAATCCACCATAGTCTTGATACACTCCTTGATGCAGCCAATCACCACCGTATTGATAGCTCTGAAAAGAACTGCGTTAGGCCAGTGTCAAACTACACTAATTGGTGCACAAGGCGCTCTGATGATCTCAAGTCTAAGGATCACATGCACCCCATTCATTAGAGGATTTGTTCCATTAACGCCCTACTTGAGATACGTAGCCATTGGTTATGGCAAAGGTTAGTGAATTGCTCCTAAATGAGTTTGTATATTGTTCATGTTGTTTGGTTGGCCCTCAGTTGAGCTTATGTTTTGGTTTAGTTAAGTGTTACCCTGGAATTGATCAAGACTTGGCGGATTTTGGAGTTGCAGCCTTCGTCGGGGCGAGGAACAAGCTTCGCGCGGCGATGTTGGTCTGAATTTGCAATGTCGATTCTGTAATTCTTCGCCAGGGCAACAGAGAATCCTTCGCCGTGGTGAAAGGCCGGCTGAGTTTTGTTTTAGTTTTCTAGAGAATTCTTTCCTAAGGGAAAATGATTGTTTTACCCCTAATTAGTAGGAAAAGTGGGGAGTAAAACGCGAACGTGGGTGAGTTTGTAAAGAATTAAAGGATAAAGGTGGAATTTTCAAGAAAGTGTAAAGGCAAAATGGGAAAGAGTGTATATTATATGAGCTAATTAGGGTTTAGTTCTCATATCCCTTCATTTCACCCATTTCCACCGCCTCTTCATCCCTCATTTTCTCTCAATTCCTCACTCAATCTTCCAAGGGATTTTTGAGAGTTTTTTAGGAATTTGACAAAGAATTGATCATAAGCAAGAAGAGGTAAGAATCCCTACTCTAGATATGGTTTTTATTAGTAAGGGTAATTCTTACTAAGTTTATGCTTAGGAATAAGGGAAAGTAAGGTCCAACAAGAGTAGAGAGTTTTAGTGAAGACTACTCAAGTAGAGGTAAGTAAATCCAACTCAAGCTAAAGTTTAAGAAATTCTTGAGTAGAGATTATTTATGCATGTATTATTGATGCTTGTAGAGAAATTGAGTTGAGATATATGTCTACTTGTTGAGAGATTGAGTTGAGAAGAGTATTCATGTTAGGTTTGTTGGATATTTCCTTTATGGGAAATGTTGATGTGTGATGAGGTTGAGATGAAGTTGGAGGAGATTGAGTAGATATTTTGGGAGTGTTCTTCTATGATAGGAACCATGTCCATAGAAAGGAGTTTCCTCCATTTTGGATGGTTAAAAGAGAGGTAGAGTTGTAGTTAGGAGAGTTTTTGTACGCACATGATTTGTTTGATGAAATGCCTAAGAGAAGTATGAGTATGAATAGTGAACCTTAATTCTTGTTACATTGCAAATGGCATTTCATAAGTGCATTAATGAGCATAAACCATCCAGATGCATTAGTTGTGCATTTGAGAAGTGGCTTGAGAAAGAGTAGAGAATTTTCAGTATAAGCTACCCTATGAGTAATAGCTTGAGAAAGAGTAGAAACTTTGTGAATAGACTACTCCAAGAGTAACTATCCTTGAATACTAGCTTGAGAAAGGATGAGTATTAGTTTGAACGAGAGTAGAGATCTTTGTGAATAAACTACTCTAAGAGCAAAAGAAGAGAATAGAGTAGGTTGTGCAAGGGGAAGTCATGAGTGATGAGTAAAGTCACGAGATGGGTGCTTGTGATCCCCAGCCGTGCCTCCGGTAAGATGGGGCCGTGACCGTCAGAGAGAGAGAGAATACACTCACGGGCTAAGGGTTCCAAATCCATGCAGACCAAGTCCGATTGACAGAGAAGGAGTAGAAGTCAGGAAGAGGGTTGGTGCTTTGTGATCTCCACCCAGCCGTGCCTCCGGTAAGATGAGGCCGTGACATGCAAGTGAGGAAGAATGAGCAAACATGAGAAAGAATAAAGTGAGACAATTAGTAGGGTTACGAAGAGTGGATGAGTACCCAGTCGTGCCTCCGGTAGATAAGGCCATGACCTAGAACAGAAAGTTAACAGAAAGAGTTATGAGAAAGGAGACTGAAAGAGAATCAGCAGAAGTCACATAGAGTGGGAGAAGTCCCGGCCGTGCCTCTGGTAAGATGGGTCGTGACATTCAAAGAGCGAGTTAGTAGAAATGAACTATGAGAGATGAGATGAGATAATAGAGAGAATTAAAGAATGAGAAAGCTTGAGAAAGAATGGATAGAAAGAGAGAGTATGAGAAGAATGAGAGAGTTTAAGCTAGTAAGAATAGAGAGTAGAGAAAGAAACATGCAGTTCTTTGTATTAATTGCATGTACAGTTCATACAGGCATGTACAGCTCATACAGGCATGCACCGTGATTTTCCTTCTGGTGAGTATGATGAGAATAAGAGAGAGAACCATGATTTTTCCTTCATGGGAGTATGATGAGAAAAGAGAGAACCATGTTTTCCTCATGGTGAGTAAGAATAAGAGAAGGAGAAAAGAGAATGAGAACGGAGAGAAAGAAAGAAAAAAAGTGCAGAACAGAGTTAAAGGAGAATAAAAGTATTAGAAGAAAGAGAAAAACAGTGAGAATTAGAAATAGAAGAACGACAGAGTAAGGAAAGAACCAAAAAGTGAGTTGCGGGGACAGGTAGTAGAGAGTTATACTAAGCATTGTTGTGCTCACCCCAGTTCTTCCCTATTTTGCAAGAAATAGGAGCAGTGGTCGAATGGACATCGAGGAGCGGAGAGTATTGGCACCACTGTCCACCAGTAGGATGTTTTGTATTAAGTAGAAAGTTTTAAATACATAGTATTTTGTATTTGTAAAGATTATATTTATGAGTAAAGAAAATTTGAGCCCACTATCTTTCATACGCTCTGTATATCTATAATTCATAGTATGTATTATAAGATAGTAGTAGAGAGGAGGTGTTGCATTTTTGGTATCAGAGCAAAGATTTGGATTTGACAGTGGCTATTCTCGCCGCATGACGTTTCGTAGCCGACCGTTGTCAGTTAAGTCTTCCTTGCTTAAAGTGTTGTTGGAGTTGTTTAATGTGGTTGTCTTGTAAATGAGCAGGACCGAGTATGAGGTAAGAAGCAGTGAGTGCAAGGAAACTTACTCCCCGAGTTGAATTAGAAAGAATTGAAACCATCCATGCAATGAAGTACTAGAAGAGAAGAGAAAGGTCGGTACCTCAGATGGTACAGAATCAGTTTGAGTCGATTCATGGGTTCCTAAGTGTCATCAGCCATTAGAGTTTAAAAGTACATGGACCCGTTGGTAGTAAAAGAATGGTTTAGCCTATTGAGTGTATATTAGACGGGATACCAGTCTCTTGTCTTAAAGGGCTGCCGAGTTTGTGGGAATTAATGGAGGACTCAGATGGTTTTGTCATGTTTGAGAAGAGTTTAGAAGATGGTTGAAGTTGAGAACAGTTGGCAAGGTTCATAAGACGGTACAGAGTTTATCAGTTTTAGTAAGGATTGAGTACAGTGAAGAGTAGACAGTGAGAGTTAACTCCCTTGTAAGGTTTGTATCTGGAATAGTGGTACTCCGGAATTGAGAAAAGACAAGTGGTCCATGGGCTAAAATCAAAGGGAAAGAACCCCTTGAGCTTAGAGTGAAGTTTGAGAGAAGGGAAGATTTATTTAGGAAAGTTCGTAGTGATCCATGAAAGAGAGTTAACAATTGATAGCTATTATCCTTTGCCCTACTTGGATGTTTTTGGGCATGAGTTCCCTAAAGGAGATAGGAGTAGAGGTTGATTGCTGAGGGAGAGTGAGATTCAATCATAATCATTCCAGAATGCAGCGGGCCATTAGTTTAGTATGTTGAGCAGTGTGTGAAAGCTAGAAAGACATTAAGAAAAGGGTGTTCTGAACAGATAGTTCATGTGGTGCTATAGTAATGTCCATAACCAGAGTTTCAGAGTGTGCTAGTAGTCTGAGAATTTTTAGAGGTATTTCTGAAAGAGTTATCGAGCTTACCTCCGAAAAGTGCGTTGAGTTTAGTGTTGAACTGGCACTGGGGACGCACCGATGCTAAAATCCCTTTCTAGTGCCCACAGCAGCTTCAAGAATTAAAGAAGCATCTTCAAGAGTTCTTAGATAAAGGTCTTATTCGATCGAGTCATTCTCCCTAGGGGTTCTGATCTTGTTTGTAGGGAAGAAAGAAGGGTCATTACGGATGTGTAGTGATGATAGAGAAATGAATAACCGATAGTGAAGAATAAATGCCTATTACCATGGACGGATGATCTTTAGACCAGTTAAGGAGTACAATAGTATTTTCCAAGAGTGACTGGACGTCGGGTTATCATCAGGGTGTTCTTAATTGTCTTGCTCAGTTTATAGTAGTCTTTACCCTTAAGTTGGAGGCATTACTTTTATGGTGCCTAGAGTAAGATCTACACCGACCTTAAGAGTTTATCGTATCTCCTTACTTAAAGGGAATTGAGTATGAGGCAGAAGAGATGGTTAGAGCTAGATTAAAAGTATGAAGATTGAGATCATTTCAACAGGATTGACATGTTAAGAATTTAGCCTACAAATAAGAGGCTCTTTACGAGACTTGGTATGGTAGACATGTTGAACTCCATTATACTGAGATTTGTGGGCAAGAAAGATGAGTTAAATACAGTTCTTGGGCTAGAAATGAATCAGAATTGTTCGAAGAGAAAAAGTTAATCAGAAATAGAATAAATAAAGCCCAAGCAAAATAGAAAAGTTTGACAGATTTGAAGAGAAAAGATATTGAATTCGGAGTGGGTGTTAGAGTGTTTTAATACTTTGCCCCCTACAACCGGGTGACGTTTTAATAGCAGAGGAAAGTTAGCACTGAGGTACAGAAGTCCATTTGAGAATTATAATGAGTGGGAAAGGTGTCGGACACTACCCCCTAGTATGGACGAGAGTATATAATGTGTATATATTTCGATGCTTCGAAAGTATACAAGTGATCCTTCCCATGTTTTGAGTATTAAGTATGAAGATTAGGAATCCTAAGTTTGAGGGGCGTCCAGTTTAAAATTGGACATAGAGATCAATGAGCTCCAAAACAGAATTTCCCTCTAGTGAAAGTACGGGATGTAAAGCAAGGTATGCAGAACCGTTACTTGGAGTTGTTCATTTGAATTTTGTGGACGAAATTCTTTTAAGGGGGGAGAATTTTAACGCCTTACTTGAGATACATAGCCATTGGTTATGGCCTAAAGGGTTACTGAATTGCTCCTAAATGAGTTTGTATATTGTTCATGTTGTTTGGTTGGCCCTCAGTTGAGTTTATGTTTTGGGTTTGGTTGAGTGTTTACCCTGGAATTGATCAAGACTTGGCAGATTTTGGAGTTGCAGCCTTCGCCAGGGCGAGGAACAAGCTTCGCCGCAGCGACGTCGGCTCTGAATTTGCAATGTCGATTTGTAATTCTTTGCCGAGGCAACAGAGAATCCTTCGCCGCAGCGAAGGGCCGTTGAGTTTTTTTTTAGTTTTCTAGAGAATTCTTTCCTAAGGTCAAAATGACCGTTTTACCCCTAATTAGCAGGAAAGGGGGAGTAAAATGCGAATGGGGGTGAGTTTGAAGAATTAAAGGTAAAGGTGAACTTTTCAAGAAGAGTGTAAGGGCAAAATGGGAAAGAGTGTATATTATATGAGCTAATAAGGGTTTAGTTCTCAGAACCCCTTCATTTCACCCATTTCTACCGCCTTTCATCCCTATTTTCTCAAATTCCTCACTCAATTTCCAAGGGATTTTTAGGTTTTAGTTGAATTTGACAAGAATTGATCAAAGCAGAGAGGTAAGAATCCCCACTCTAGTATGAGTTTTATTTATGTAGGGTTAAGTTAAGTTTATGCTTAGGAATAAGGGAAAGCTAAAGTCCAACAAGAGTTGAGAGTTTTAGTGAAGACACTCAAGTATGAGGTAAGTAATCCAACTCAAGCTAAAGTTTAAGAAATTCTTGGTAGAGATTTTATATGCATGTATAATGATGCTTGTTGAGAAATTGAGTTGAGATATAGTCTACTGTTGAGAGATTGAGTTGAGAAGAGTATTCATGTTATGTTTGTGGATATTTCCTATGGGAAATGTTGATGGTTGATGATTTGAGATAAAGTTGGAGGAGATTGAGTAGATGTTTTGGGAGTGTTCTTCTATGATAGGAACCATGTCCATAGAAGAGAGTTTTCTCCCATTTTGAATGGTTAAAAAGAGAAGTAGAGTTGTAGTTAGAGAAGAGTTTTTGTATGCACATGAGTTGTTTGATGAAATGCCTAGAGAAGTATGAGTATGAATAGTGAACCTTAATTCTGGTACATTGCATATTGGCATTCATAAGTGCATTAATGAGCATAAACCATCCAGATGCATTAGTTGTGCATTTGAGAAGTAGCTTGAGAAAGAGTAGAAATTTTGAGTATAAGCTACCCTCAGTGAGTTCGATTTACAACCAATGCATATGAATATGAATTTAGCTTAATTTTTAGGTTTAACCCATAAAGTCCGAATGAAGTCAAAACCCTGCCCGTTTTAATTGAATTGAATTTATCCATATTTTTCATCTCGCATTCATAGTTAAAGTTTTAAGTTAGTAATTTCAGATTTAGTTTTTATTTTTAAATTCGATCCCGTTAATCCAAAAGAAATCAATTGCTCAAACTTGAGAACAGTAGGATACTTAGTGCTTAGCTAGTAGTCCTCGTGGGAACAATACTCACTCATCACTTTATTACTTTGTGCGACTAGTATACTTGCTATTTATGCATGTTGTAGGAATCACGCATCATTACCTCTCCTATTCTTCTTGCCCTTCTCATAACCCCCAAACTATTCTTTTAGTTCATTCACGTAACTCTTTTCTTTGTGTTTGCATTGGGTCCAAGATTCTCCTAAAGGGTATGATAAAGTGTTTAGGGTAGTTGGATTGGACAATGTTTGGTTTGCAAGACAATAAAAAGCAATGATAATCTCATAAGGCTCAAATGGGTGACCAGGGAACAATTCATTCATGGGTTGGCTGGAAAAGCTCAAACGTTCCGAAAAATGCCTAAATCATTTCCCAACAATGTCTATTCCTAGAATTTCGCCTCAAGCATTTCTCTACTAGGTTCTAGAGTCACCAACATTATCAAACTTTACCTAACCAAATAAAATGAATCTAAGCATGCCGAAATAAATGAAAATGGTGGTTGAACCACTCAACAAACCTCATTCAAAATTCAGTCAATAAACATAAACTTGAAGCAATGCTTAACATTTTTCAACAATAAAATCCCAACAACCCTATTCTCATCATCGATTTATACAATTCATCATTGGCATACACAACAAAATAGGAAATAAAATAAACAAAAGTCCAAAAATTCTCAAATTTTTCCTACCCCCAAACTAAAGATGACACTGTCCCCAATGTCACATTATGCACAAATTAGGAATAGAAAAACAAAATTGACAAAGGTACGAGATAATTCCTTGATTAATATGTGAAGTTGAAGTTTCGCTTGACAGTGTGCACACCCGGTCCTTGGCTTTTTCATCACCAAAATTTGTAAAAATAATTGAAAATTGTGGTGTCCACTGTGTTAGAAAAATTCACTGACTAATATGAAAATATTACAACCCTAATCTCATCTTTACATCAACTACGAAATTAAAACAAAAATTAAACAATCCAAAACAAAAAGTATCAACTGACTTCAATGTTCGAAATGAAATACAGAAAAAACTAAAACAAAGAAAAATAACAAATAAAAACATGTGCTCAGGTGCTCATTCTTCGGCCTCCTCGTCTCCCTCGGCATCATCCGCTTTTGAGTCGGAGTCCATCCACTCATCTGAATCCTAGACAGCCCATTGGAATTCCGAAGTATTAACGTTGAGCTTGGTGAAGCTACTATTTTGCATGTCATACATCATCTAGGTCTACTCTGCTAGCCAATCCTGACGTTTTGCAATCCGTTTCATCTAGCCCATCATCTGCTGCATCATTTCCCTCATAGTGGCTGTGGAACTAGATGATGTGGCAGCGCCTTGTGTGGTTCTCTGTCGTTTTGTCCCTATGCTGGGTTGCTTATCGTCTGGACGTTCAAGATGCTTCTGATAATAGTCTGAGCCGAGAATTAGGGCAACATGGATACGTGGCTCATCATCATGTACCTCGATTCTTGCTCGAGTGCACAAAGCTATAATGAGATGTGGGAAAGGGTGACTCCCTCGCCCTTGTTTGGCTGCATGTTGAATGTTGTTCAGGATAATTTGTCCCACATCCATTCTCTTTCCTATGGCAATAGAATAGAGTAATAATGCCTTCTCATAAGTCACCGTACTGTAGTGCGTTTCCAGCATCATCCTCGTACAAATAAAGTACTGCCACAACCGAGCTACCAGTGTCAAATTAGTTCCCTTGATGCTCTTCTTACCCTTTTTTGAAACCTCCCAAGTGGTGTTTGGTTTTGTAATGACTAGAAGAATAATATCATCCTTAAACTGTGTCTTCCTAAAATCCTCATAATCATTATGATCAATCTTAGGCAGGTTATGAAATTCATTGATGACCTTCGCAGTAAATGCCACATCAGTACCCCTCACAAACACAGCACCAGACTCACACTCTGGGAGGTTGGCATAAAACTCTCTCACTAGTGGCTTTACAGTCGCTTGTGCAGGTGCACTCATAAATAGTTCCCAACGTCTCCCTCAACTCCAATCCATAGCCTGGCTCGCGGTCAATCCCTGCTCAGGAATAAATCCTTTATCTTTCCTTTGGGCTGCCCTTTCATAGCATGTTCGAGCCTTGTCATTTACAAACTGGTTGTCCACTTTCTTTCCTTTTCCTTTACCTTTTGATGGTACCTTGAGCGGCATTTTCCCAAAACTACCAATCAACTCAACAATTCAACTCAAAAAAATTCAACCCTCAGCGTCCCACGACAACCACAATCAATCCTGAAAAATGGACAACACTTCCAAAATTTTTGCACCTAGACCCCCAAACCACGATTCTTCCAAACTCAACCAAACACTCCAAAATTCAAAACCACACTCCTCAATACCACACAATGCACAATCAACACTTCCTCAAACAAAATCAACGCACAATAGCACAAAAATTTCACAACTCAACCAACAATCAATATTTTCAGATCCACAATTATAAACTTGAAATTATGTGATTAAAAGCTTAGGGAACTTGAAATCTTACCAAAGCTAGGGAGTATTCACCACCAATTTAGTCAAAATCATCCGAGATTTCAAAACCCCCAAATTTCTTCAAATTTTCGCAAAGATCTTTGTTAGAATGAGTTGTTTTGGTGTTTAGAAAGGTTAAGTAGTGAGAAACTTTGCTGGGAAATCACTGGGAAGGCTCTGGATTGAAGTAGGAAAATTTTTCTCTCGAATGTGTTCGAGAAGTTTCGCGAAAAATGAGGGGTCACGATAAGTATTTATAAAAACCAGGTTTCACCACGGTGAAGTTCTTCACTTTAAAACCCTAGAATCCTAACCCAGTCGATGCCGCGACGAAGAATGCGAATTTTCCCTTAGTGAATTTTTGCCTAACTTGCTTCGCCGCGGCGGAAAAATACAGAGGTGCATCGCCTCGGCGAAATAAATACTTCGCTACGGCGAAGTATGGGACTTTCCGAATTCCAAATTTTTCAATGCTTCGCTACGGCGAAAACTGGAAAATTCCATTTTCTACCTTGATTCGATAATTCACCTGAAACACCCAAAAACACACAAATTAGACTTCATCTAAAAATAATAAGAAACTAAACAATTTCAAAATAATAAATAACAACAACAAATGAAATCACTTGGGTTGCCTCCCAAGGAGCGCTTGTTTATAGTCAGAAAGCTCGAATCTCTAAAGTTCTCATGTCGGAATGTCAAGCTGGAGGGGAATTGACTTGCAACTCATCACTCTGTTGATGTATGGCTTCAACCTCTGGCCATTGACCTTAAATGTGCCTTTTTCTTCATGTGACACCTCCACCGCTCTGAATGGGTAAACTCTTGTAACTATGAAGGGTTCGGAACATCTAGACCTAAGTTTTCCTAGGAAAAGCTTAAGTCTAAAGTTAAACAACAACACTTTCTGACCCACTTCAAATTTCTTCTTCCTGATATGCTTGTCATGCCACTTCTTGGTCTTTTCCTTGTACATCCTAGCATTCTCATAAGCTTCGAGACGGAACTCATTGAGTTCATTCAAAGTCAGCATCCTTTCCTCCCCAGCAGCTCGTAAGTCCATGTTTAACTGCTTGACTACCCAGTATGCTTTATGCTCAAGTTCTACCGCAAGTGACATTGTTAGTGAGCGACCCACTTACGCAGCAGAAAACAAAAAAAAAAAAATGACATGGATCGTTTGTTAGAACCAAGATCCGGGTATAATATCACAATTTATACAATATATAAATTAAATCTATAGAAAATCAGATTGAAGTTTAGAAACCATACGCACATTTGGAGGCTCCTCTAACTTTGTCCTTGAGCGTTTTGCTACCGACCCAAGTGTAGGATCAAACTGATGTAGTCCACACGAAGATAATCGCAAGGAACTAATGAGGGATTTGCCAGATCCTCCTTAGCCTTAAGAAACAAAGAAGCAAATGAGTATTTGATTTTGGCTAAACCAAAATCTAGCGTGGGAGAGAAAATGGGGTTGTAGGGTTTTGCACTTTTCAATGAATAGTGAATGAATAAAAAACTCTCTCTACATTTTACAAAGAAACATTTTCTTTTATAGTTATCTTTCAATTGCCCTATTCCAATATGGAATGGGCTTGGGCTTCAACCCAAACACCCCATGTTACCAAACACTCCTAATTAGGTATTTATTTTAATTCATCACTATCGTTAATTAAAATCAATTAATATATATTTAATACATATATATATATATATATTAACATTTAACAATAATGATAATTTATTTAAATATATGCGAACACATATTTAAACTTAATATTTCACTTATTTAATTTTTTCTAACAAATTAAATAAAGGCTATGACCTCAGCAAATTTAATTGCACTGTGAAATATCACCCAAAAAGACGAAAACGCCCTTCTTTCTTCCTAGCTCTTAAATTATCTTCTATGTGTGTGACCCATAGGCTCCTCATCATATCGGTAGAGTATAGTATCGCAATTAACACCAATTAATTGTCTCACTAATACACAGACCAAGATTGGCCCCTAGCAAGGCATCATGGCCACCTGATAGATTCGGATTTAGTAAAGTAACTACCTGTCAACGATATGGTTACCGTACAATTCGATCCTTTCATCACACGTTATCTCGATGAGACGAAGGCATAGAAATAGTGTCAACCTTTAGTTACTCTCAATATTATGTATTCAGTTTCTTGATCAATGACCTATATTATAATCTGGATAGAGCAACAACTCAATCCCACTGTGGCCACAGTTTTAGTGTCATTGCCATATACTGAATTGCGCCGTGAGATAACTTCTCCCATACCCGAGAGTGATGAATCTTCTATCAATCCACCATAGTCTTGATACACTCTTTGATGAAGCCAATCACCATCGTATTGAGAGCTCTGAATAGAACTGCATTAGGCTAGTGTCAAACTGCACCAATCGGTGCACAAGGCACTCTAGTGATCTCAAGTCCAAGGATCACATGCACCATCATTCGTTAGAGGATTTGTTCTATGGACACTGGGGTTACCATCTATATGGAATCCTCTGGTGGGCCAGTCCAGTGAACTTGCTGCAGTATATTCGCCTACAACAAGCACCCATGTGTTGCACCAGGTTGTCACCAAACAACCTTGACAAGTTAGATCAGTCACTGCCTCTCAACACGGTCGTTCAACACTATGGTAGCCTTATCGTATTATCTAAGCCCTTACTTCAGAATAATACTGGGGCTGCGGACGTTTCTAGAATGGCCACCTTATATGCACATAGGGTTCTCACTATCAAGATTTGAAACACTTGATACCCTTGTCATGGTTCTACCCTTCTAAGGACATATATCAATACATATTGCAATAATAATGATTTACGCGATATAGAATAAAATGTCTTTTATTGATTAATGAACATTATTACAAGAGTCAATTCTACAATAATTGATTGGCTCTAGGGCATCTACTCTTACAATCCCCCACTTGCACTATAGCCAATCATTCATGTATTTAATACCAAATGATCTCAATTGCCTTTCATGCTTCTACTGCGACAGAGGCTTTGTTAGTGGATCTGCAAGATTATCATTAGTATGCACTTTACTAATCTGCACGTCTTTCCTCTCAACTATCTCCCTGATGAGATGGAATCGTCTAAGTATGTGTCTGGACTTCTGATGAGACCGTGGTTCCTTGGCTTGAGCAATTGCTCCATTGTTGTCATAATAGATGTCTATAGGATTAACAATCGTAGGAACCACACCAAGTTCAGTAATGAACTTCTTAATCCAAACTACCTCCTTGGCCGCATCTGACAATGCAATATACTCAGCCTCCATTCTAGAGTCTGCTACAGTGCTTTGCTTTGAGCTCTTCCAGCTCACTGCACCACCATTGAGACAAAATACAAACCCTGATTGTGATCGATAATCATCTTTGTCCATTTGGAAACTAGCATCACTGTATCCTCTTACAATGAGCTCATCTTCCCCTCCATAAACCAAGAACATATCCTTAGTCCTTTTCAGGTACTTAAGAATATTCTTGAAAGCCATCCAGTGATGCTTACCTAGATCCGATTGATATCTACTACAAGTGCTCAAAGCACATGAGACATCAATCCGAGTACATAGCATGGCATACATAATGGATCCAATTGCTGATGCATATGGGATCCTCTTCATCCTATCTCTCTCATCTTGTGTTTTAGGACACAATTCCTTAGAGAGATAAACACCATGTGACATCGGAAGAAATCCCTTCTTGGATTCTTCCATACTGAATCTTTTCAGTACCTTGTCAATATACGCACTCTGACTTAGGACAAGCAACCTACGCGATCTATCACGATAGATCCTTATCCTAGGATGTAGGTTGCTTCCCCTAAGTCCTTCATGGAGAAGCACTGGATAACCAAGTCTTTATCGACTATAGTTCAGAATATCATTCCGATCAGAAGTGTGTCATCGACATATAACTAGGAATGCTATGCACTCCACATACTTTCTTGTAAAAAATAGGGCTCATCTTTGTTCTTGAAAAAACGAATTCTTTTACAGCTTATCAAAATGAATGTTCTATTCTTGTGAGCTTGCTGAGTCCATAAATGGATCTCTACAACTTGCATACCTTATAGCTTGATATCAAGAATGAAACCACAGGTTTGTGTCATATACACATCCTCCTCAGGTTTCGTTTAAGAAAGCAGTTTTGACATCCATGCCAAATTGATAGTCATGATATGCAGCTATTGCAAGCATAATCCAGATGGATTTAACATGGCAACCGACGAATAGGTTTCTTCTTGAAGACCCATTTACACCCTATGGGTTTTACCCTCAGGTGGTTCCACTAGAGACACACTTGGTTTTGGTACATGAAGTCCATCTCAGATTTCATGGCTCAAGCCTTTACAGAATTAGGATTGATATAGCATCTTCATAGGTTCTAGGTTCATTGTCTTGGTAGACTAGTACGTCACCATGTTGATGTTAGTAAACGGTCCCATATACGCAGCGAAAACAAAAAATATAATTTAGGGATTGTTCACATGAGCCAAGATCAAGGGTATATTTTACAATTCATATTAATAAAAATCTGTAGAAAAATAAATATGAGTTTAAAAGAAAAAACGCACATGGAGGCTTCTCCAAATTTGTCAATGAATGTTTTGCTACCGATCCAAGTGTATGATCGAACCCACGTAGTCCACAGGAAGACAATCTCAAAATAACCAAAGAGGGATTTGCTAGATCCTCTTTGGCTTCAAGATTAAGAAGAAAGCAAATCAAATTGAATTGATTTCTAAGTAAAAGTGTTTCTGCCGTATGAGTGTTTTCAAAGGGGCTGCTGTGTTTTTCCAAAGAAAAATCTGTCACACTAATTAACACATTTTTTCTTGTTATAGTACATCAATTTGCCCTACTCCCTATGGAATATGCTTGGGCCCAACCCAAACGCCCCCCTGTTGCCAAACACTCCCAATTTGATATTTTTATTTTCCATCATTATCTCAATTAAAATCAATTAATATATTTAAATATATATAACATTTAACAATAATGATAAGTATTTAAATATGTGTGAACACACAATTAAACATATTTCACTTATTAATTTTTCTAACAAAATTAATAAAGGCTACGACCTCAGCAAATTTAATTGCACTGTGAAATACCAAAATACCCTTTCGCCTTAAAAGACGTAAACATCCTTCTTTCTTGGATCTAAATTATCTTCTATGTGTGTGGCCCATAAGCTCCTCATCATATCGGCAGTGTATAGTATCGCGATTAACACCAATTAATCATCTCACTAATACACAGACCAAGATTAGCCCTAGTAAGGCATCATGGCCACCGATGATTCGGAATCAACAAAGTAGCTACCTGTTAATGATTGGTTACCGTGCAATAGATCCTTTCATCAATGTTATCTTGACGAGATGAAGGCTATAAATAGTGTCAACCTTTGGTACTCTCGATATTTCATTCATGACCGTATTTAAACTGGATAGAGCAACAACTCAATCCCATTATGGCCACAGTTTTGGTGTCTTGCCAAATTGAATGCGCGTGAGTAACTTCTCCTATACCCGGGAGTGATGAATCCTCGTCAATCCACCACAGTTTGATACTCCTCGATGCAGCCAATCACCACCGTATTGACAGCTCTGAAAGAACTACGTTAGGCTAGTGTCAAACTACACCAATCAGTGGACAAGGCGCTTTGGTGATCTCAAGTCTAAGGATCAAATGCACCACCATCATTAGAGGATTTGTTCCTGGAACGCCCCACTTGATACGTAGCCATTGGTTATGGCCTAAAGGGTTACTGAATTGCTCCTAAATGAGTTTGTATTGTTCATGTTGTTTGGTTGGCCCTAGATTAAGTTTATGTTTTGGGTTTGGTTGAGTGTTTACCTTGGAATGATCAAGAATTGGCGGATTTTGGAGTTATAGCCTTTGCCGGGGCGAGGAAGAAGCTTCACCACGGCGACGTCGGCTCTGAATTGCAATGTCGATTCTGTAATTCTTCGCCAAGGCGACAGAGAATCCTTCGCCGCGGCAAAAGGCCGGCTAAGTTTTGTTAGTTTTCTAGAGAATTCTTCATAGGGCAAAATGACCATTTACCCCTAATTAGCAGGAAAAGTGGGGAGTAAATGCGATAGGGGGTGAGTTTGTAAGAATTAAAGGATAAAGGTGGAATTTTCAAGAAAGTGTAAAGGCAAAAAGGGAAAGAGTGTATATTATATGAGCAATAAGGGTTTAGTTTTTTAGAACCCCTTCATTTCACCCATTTCCACCGCCTCTTATCCTCATTTTCTCTCAATTCCTCACTCAATCTTCCAAGGGATTTTGAGAGTTTTGAGTTGGAATTGACAAAGAATTGATCCTAAGCAAGAAGAGGTAAGAATCCCTACTCTAGATATGAGTTATTTATGTAAGGGTTAAGTTTACTAAGTTATGCTTAGGAAATAAGGGAAAGCTAAGGTCCAACAAGAGTAGAGAGTTTGTGAAGACTACTCAAGTTAGGTAAGTAAATCCAACTCAAGCTAAAGTTTAAGAAATTCTTGAGTAGTGATTTATTTATGCATGTATTATGATGCTTGTTGAGAAATTGAGTTGAGATATAGTCTACTTGTTGAGAGATTGGTTGAGAAGAGTATTCATGTTATGTTTGTTGGATATTTCCTTTATGGGAAGTGTTGATGTGTGATGAGTTTGAGATGAAGTTGGAGGAGATTGAGTAGTATTTTGGGAGTGTTCTTCTATGTAGGAACCATGTCCATAGAAGGGAGTTTCCTCCCATTTTGGATGGTTAAAAAGAGAAGTAGAGTTGTAGTTAGAGAAGAGTTTTTGTATGACATGAGTTGTTTGATGAAAAGCCTAAGAGAAGTATGAGTATGAATAGTGTGTAGACAACTGCTGTAAACTAGTACAAGCATGCTAATAACAATAGAAAATGGGCCAAAACTTTTCCTTGTTTATTATAAGTCATATATCTTTATACACAAAGAATGTCATTTACAAAAATGCCATTTTAAAAGACAAACAGGGGAAACAGTGTAGCTATTGCTCCTTGTTGCCGACGCCCCTCCCACTGCATCATCACCTAGATCCTGCATCCACAAAGGAAAATAACGGGGTGAGCACAAAATAATGCAGTAAGTAAAAACTCTATCTGTATCTCCTTGTATGTATTACTCTTAATTCTTTCCTCACACTTTCTGTTGTTTTCTACTAAACGTCATGGCCTCATCTTACCGGAGGTACGGCCAGATGCGTCACACAGACCATCTCACTCTTCATGTCTATCGGTGGAATTCACACAGTGCCAACCTTCTTAGTGACTACCGAGTGGGGATCATGAAGACCCACCCGGTTTTTGTAACTATTGGGTGGAGACCACATAGCACCTACCCGTTCCTCATGACTTTCGGGTAACGATCACCAAGCATTAACTCGTCCCTAATCACTATCGGGTGATGTCACAAAGCATCAACCCATCTCTAATAAAATGGGTGATGATCACAAAGCATCAACCCCTTTTCTAATAACTAACGGGTGATGGTCACAAAGCATCCACCGTTCTAATACCTATCAGGTGATGATCACAAAGCATCAACCCATTTCTATAGACTATTCGGGTGGTGATCACAAAGCATCAACCCGATTTCATAACCGTCAGGTGATGTCACAAAGCATCACCCATTTTAATATTCTCATTCACTCTATTCTATCACTTCTCATTCTCTTGCCCTTAGAGTAGTTGCATCCACAAAGTTCTCACTCATAGAGCAAGTGCATACACAAAGTTTGCTACTCTTTCTTAGGGCACTTCTCAAGCACAATTAATGCCTATGGATGGTTCATCTCCACTAATGCACTTATGAAATGCTAACATGAAATGGTGCAGATTAAGGTTCACTACTCATACTCAAACCTCTATTAGGTCATCATAAACACTCAAGTGCAATAAAAACTCTACTATAACAATAATTCTAAATCTCTCTAACCATCCAAAATGGGGAGAAAACCCTCACATAGCCATGATCCTGCCAAAGAAAGACACTTCCAAAGGATTCCTCAATACCCTCAATTCCATCTAAATTACCTCCAAACCACATCTCACTCTTATATTTGCAATGTATAAACAATCACAAAGCCATAGAAATCTCTATTTAAGCCTCAATAACATGGCATATAACATGTGTATAAAATACATACATAAGTGCTATCAAAACCCTAATCAAGAAAATTCCCAAATCTCAACTGGGTGGGGTTTACTTACCTTGTTATGGAGAGATTTCAATAACTTTCCTTTCACTTGGTTTGCTTGACTTTTTCTCTACTCTTAAACAAAAGAACAAAACCCTCAATATTCAATATATACAAAAACTCACAAAGCTTCACAACCAAGCAAGAATCCTTACCTTCGGATGCCTTAGGTTGATTTTACCCCAAATACTCCAAAAGCCCTTTAAAACTCCTTGATCAAAAGAAAGAGAATTTGAGAGGAAGCAAGAGAGGAGAGTGGCGATGGAGAAGAAGAATGAAGGGTTTGCAAGACTTAATTCTTTTAATGAAATTTATACACAAGCATTCCCATTTTGCCCTTACTCTTCTTTGGGAATTCTATCATATCCTTGATTCATTACAAACACACCCCATAGCAACATATTCTCCATGAAATTCCTTACATTTTACTCTCCACTTTTCTGCTAATTAGGGGTAGAATGGTCAAATTGCCCTTAGGGAAGAAAATATCTAAAACTTAACAAATATTTGGTCGGCCTGTCGCCGGGCGAGGAATTCTGTCGCCGTGGCGAAACTGTCCAGCAGCTCTCGTGGCCTCAACACCTCTTCGCCTCGGCGAAGCTTGGAAAACTGAACTTCTTCTATTTTCACAATAATTTCAGGGCAAATATTCAACATAACACCAATCAAAGGTCAACCAAACAATAATACCAAGAAACCAACTCAAATAAGAGCAAAAGAAGAAACAAAACTACGTACCTCAAGCGGGGCGTAACATAGTGAACCTTAATTCTGCTACATTGCATATTGGCATTTCATAAGTGCATTAATGAGCATAAACCATCCAGATTCATTAGTTGTGCATTTGAGAAGTAGCTAGAGATAGAGTAGAGAATTTTGAGTATAAGCTACCCTATGAGTAATAGCTTGAGAAAGAGTAGAGAATTTGAGTATAAGTACCCTATGTAATAGCTTGAGAAAGAGTAGAAAACTTTGTGAATAGACTACTCTAAGAGTTAAGCTATCCTATGGATACTAGCTTGAGAAAGAGATGAGTATTAGTTTGAGCGAAAATAGAGTCTTTGTGAAAAACTACTCTAAGAGCAAAAGAAGAGAATAGAGTAGGTTGTGTGATGGGGAACCCGTTAGTGATGATTAAAGTCACAAGAGCGGGTGCTTTGTGATCCCCAGCCGTGCCTCTGGTAAGATGGGGTCGTGACATTCAGAGAGGAGAGAGAGAGAGAATACACTCACATGGCAAGGTTCCAAATATGCATGATCGAGTCTGATCGGCAGAGGAGGAGAAGAAGTCACGAAGAGTGGGTTGGTGCTTTGTGATCTCCCACCAGCCGTGCCTCTGGTAAGATGAGGCCGTGACATGCAAGTGAGGAAGAATGAGCAAACATGAGAAAGAATAAGAGAGACAGTGAGTAGGGTTACGAAGAGGGATAAGGCCCAGCCGTGCCTCGATAAGATGAGGCCGTGACCTACAACAGAAAGTTAACAGAAAAGAGTTATGAGAAAGAGAGACAGAAAGAGAATCAGTAGAAGTCACGTAGAGTGGGAGAAGTCTCGGTCGTGCCTCCGGTAAGATAGGGCCGTGACATTCAAAGAGTGAGTTAGTAGAAATGAATTATGAGAGATGAGAATGAGATAATAGAGAGAATTAAAGAATGAGAAAGTTGAGAAGATGAGATAGAAAGAGAGAGTATGAGAAAGAATGAGAGAGTTTGAGCTAGTAAGAATAGAGAGTAGAAGAAAGAAACATGCAATTCTTTGGATTAATTGCATGTACAGCTCATACAGTGCCAATACTCTCCGCTCCTCACAGTCCATTGACCGCTGCTCTATTCTACAAAACAGGAACAACATGGGGTGAGCATAACAATGTCAGTAAGTAAATCCTCTACCTGTCTCTCCAACTCACTTTTTGGTTCTTTCCTTACTCTATCGTTCTTCTATTTCTAATTCACTGTTTTTCTCTTTCTTTCTAATATTTTATTCTCCTAAATTCGTTTGCTCTTTTATCTTTCTTTCTCTCTATTCTCATTCTTTTACTCCTTCTCTTATTCTTACTCACCATGAAGGAAAATCATGGTTCTCTCTTATCTCATCATATATACAGAGCGTATGAAAGATAGTGGCTCAAATTTTTCTTTACTCATAAATAAATTCTTTGCAAATACAAAATACTATGTATTTTCACTTAATACAAAACATCCTAGCTGGTGGACAGTGGTGCCATACTCTCTGCTCCTCGACATCCATCCGATCGCTGCTCCTATTTCCTGCAAAACAGGGAAGAACAAGGGGTGAGACAAACAATGCTCAGTAAGTAAATCCTCTAACTACTTTTCCCGAAACTCACTTTTGTTGGTTTTGTTAAAGAAAAATTTGAGCCCATTATCTTTCATACGCTCTGTATATCTATTACATAGTATGTATTATAAGAATAGTAGTAGAGAGGAGGTGTGTTAAAGTTCCTAGACACTGGGGTTACATCCATATGGAATCCTCTAGTGGGTCAATCCAGTGAACGCTGCTGTGTAATCGCCTTCAGCAAGCACCATGTGTTGCACCAGGTTGTCACCAAACAACCTTGACAAGTGAGATCAGTATTGCCTTTCGACAGGGTCGTTCAACACTATGATAGCCTTACCGTATTATATGTGCCCTACTTCAGAATAATACTAGGGCTATGGACGTTTCTAGAATGGCCACCCTATGTGCTCCTTGGTTCTCACTATCAATTGAAACATTTGATACCCTTGTCCTGGTTCTACCATTCTAAGGACATATATCAATACATATTGCAATAATAATGATTTATGCGATAGTATAAAATGCCTTTATTGATTAATGAACAATATTACAAAGAGAATATTCCACAATAATTGATTGGCCCTAGGGCATTACTTTAACAATTCCACTTGAACTATAGCCAATCATTCATTCACTCAACACTGAATGACCCAAGTGCCTACACTATAGCCAGTCATTCATGCATTCAACATTGAATGACCCAAGTGCCCATCATGCTCTTACTACAACAGAAACTTTAATAGTGGGTGGTAGGTATTCTGCAAATCTGCACATTCCCTTTCTTATCAATCTTTCAGATCAGATTGAATCAACTTAGTAAGTCTTTGGATTACTAGTGAGACCTGATTCCTCAGCCACAACAATGGCTCCATTTTATCGCAGTACAACTATACTAGATTAGCATGCTTGAAATCACATCAAGTTCAGTAATGAACTTCTTGACCCAAACCACCTATACGGCTGCATTAAAAATGTGTTACACTTAGCATCAATTTTAGAATTTGCTGTAGTACACTGATTCGAGCTCTTCCAGCTCACTGCAGTTACATTGAGACAAATTGTAATCCCAATTGCAAACAATAATATCTTCCCGTTTGGAAATAGCATCACTGTATTCTCTTACAGTGAGCTCATCTTTCCTCCATAATCCAAGAATATATATTCTTAAGCCCTTTTCAAGTACTTAAGAATGTCCATTGACACTCACCCAGTGTCATTCACTTGGATTTAGTTGATATCATCTACTAGTGCTGAATGCACATAAGACATCAATCTAAGTACATAACATATTGCTCACTTGAGCCTGATTGACATCCACTACAAGTGCTAAATGCATATTAGATATCAATCTTAGCATACAAGCTGGATCCACTTGCTAAGCTTATGGGATCCTCTTCATTCTATCTCTCTCATTGTGCGGTTAAAGACACATATCCTTACAGAGATAGACAACATATGCCATCAGAAGAAATCCCTTCTTGGATTTTTTCTATACTGAATGTGTTCAGTACCTTGTCTATGTACTTTGACTTAGTTTGAGCAACTTAGATGATCTATCACGATAGATCTTTATTCCAAGGATGTAGGCTGCTTCCCTTAAGTCCTTCATGAAGAACCACTTGGATAACCAAGTCTTTACCGACTGTAATTTTGGTATATCATTCCCGATCAGAATTATGTCATCGACATACATCACTGGTAATGCTACTGCACTCCCACTCACTTTCTTGTAAACACAGGGCTCATCTTCGTTCTTGATAAAACCAAATTCTTTTACGGCTTCATCAAAATGAATGTTCCAGCTCCTTGAAGCTTGCTTGAGTCCATAAATAGATCTCTGCTACTTGCATAACTTATTAGCTTGACTATCAAGAACGAAACCATCAGGTTGTGTCATATACACATCCTCCTCAAGGTTTCCGTTCAGGAAAGCAGTTTTGACATCCATTTGCCAAAACTCATAGTCATGATATGCATCAATTGCAAGCATAATCCGGATGGATTTAATCATGGCAACCGACGAAAAGGTTTCTTCGTAGTCAATGCCATGAATTTGTTTGAAACCTTTGGCAACAAACCGTGCTTTATAAGTATGCACATTGCCATCCATGTCAGTCTTCTTCTTGGAGACCCATTTACACCCTATGGGTTTTACCCCTTCAGGTGGTTCCACCAGAGACCACACTTGGTTCTGGTACATGGAATCCATCTCAGATTTCATGGCTTCAAGCCATTTAATAGAATCTGGATCCGATATAGCATCTTCGTAGGTTCTGGGTTCATTGTCTTGGTAGACAGTACGTCACCATGTTGAGTCATGAGATAACCGTATCTCTCGGGCTCATGGCGTACTCTCAGATCTACGTAGCTCCTATGCTACCTGAGTGGTTCACTTTGATCCACAAGTTGTGGAGTAACCTCCTCATGATGTGATAATCCGTAGATTATATAGTATTCATTAGACTTTTTATTCGGATTTCAGATACTTTCTGGTGCATTTTGACCTGAATTATTGCTTAATTCTTTACATTTCGTGTTTCAGGTTAGAATGGGCAATTTTGAGGAAATGAGGACAAAATTGGTTATTTGTGACTCAGAAGTTAGCGGATCTCAGAAGTTAAGTGAGTTCTGAAGCAGAATAAAGCACGATGAGGCTTGTTCCAAAGGAAAAGCACTGAGAATTAAAGAATCAAGCGAAGATGCAAGCAGAGTGGCAGTTCTGTAATTTCAGAACTTTTCAAGAAGCTTCGCCGCGGCGAAGTACACCAGACACAAATAAATCTGCTTCTTTCTTCGCTGCGGCGACAGTCGTAAATCCTAGTTTCGTAAAACGCATAGTTTTACTTTGTACTGGTTTTTCTGAGAAATTTGGGGCGAGGTATAAAAGGAGCACTTAACCTTTTTGCCAAGGGTTGTCCAGGAAGTAGGGTTAGCCACTTTTTCATTGTTTTTGCTTAAGCTTGGAGAGATTTTAGTGATTAGAAGGGGGAAGATTGGATTTTTAACTGAAGGATTCATCATTTGGGGAGATTTCTTGTCCTCTCTCTTATTTTCCATTATGTTGAACTTGGCTATTTTCGTTTTTCGTATTTGTAGTGTTAATTTAGCTATGAACTAACCCATTTTGGGTTAGGGTTTTGATTGTAATTTGGATTTCTAATGGGTTAAGTTATTGATCATGTTATGTTCATATGAATATGCTTTGATTGTGTGTTTACTCTGAGTTTTAAATGTTTTATGTGATGAACATGATGAGATTGAGAAATAATTCATGTTAGGCTTCTTGGGTAATCACCATTATAGTATTGGATTCAAAAATTAATGAAATCGTTGTAGAATTCTTTTGCTTACTGAGTTTGGAATTGTTAACTTTCAATTTGTTGGGTGCAGAAGGTTAAAAAGGAAAAATAGGAAAACATAGCCTAAGAAGGTATGTTTAACACCTTAGTGAGTTCGGTTTACAACCAATGCATATGAATGTGAATGTAGTGCAATTTTTAGGTTTAACCCATAAGATCCAAATGAAGTCAAAACCCTACCTATTTTACTTGAATTGATTACTATCCGTGGTTTTCATCTTGCATTCGTAGATAACTTTTTAGTTTAATTAGAAACAGCTCCCATCAATCCAAAGATTTCGTTGCTCCAATTGGAAAACGGTAGAATACTTAGTGCTTAGCTAACAATCCTCATGGGAACGATACTCACTCATCATTATATTACTTGTGCGATTAGTATACTTGCTATATATTGCATGTTGTAGGAAACGCGCATCAAGTTTTTGGCACCGTTGCCGGGGATTTGTTTTAGGTTAACATTGAGTCTGTCTATAGTTAGCTAGATTGGAGTATTTTTTTTTTTTTCAGTTTAAGGTGTACATGGCGTTGTTATACCAGAAGTTGCCAAGTACTACTAGGCAGTTTTTAAGGCGGGCACTGGTTTCCAGCCAATATACCCTTAAACTAGGTTTTAATTCTATTTCCTACCCCCAAACTAAACATGACATTGTCCCCAATGTTCCATTATGCATAAATCAGGAATAGAGAAAAATAAAAACAACAAAGGTACGAGAATGCTCCCTGGTTAATCCATGAAGTGTCGCTCCACAATGAACACCCGGTCTCGGACTTTTCATCACCCATAATCTGTCAAAACAATTGAAACTGTGGTGTCCCTTATGTTAGCACAAATTCACAACTAACTTGAAAATATTACAACCTAATCTCATCCTTTCAACAACTACAAATTAAATGCAACAACTAAACAAAATCAAAAACAAAAATAAAACTGAGTTTAATGTTTAGGATGAACAACAAAAACAAATAAAAACAAATAAACATAAAAATAAACACAAATAGGTGCTCTGGCTCATTCGTCTTCCTCATCTTCCTCATCTTCCTCGGAGTCCATCCACTCCTCGGAGTTCTAGTCGGCCCATTGGTATGCTGAAGTGTCAACATTGAGCTCCTTAAAGCTATTCTTCAGCATCTCATGCGTCATATGAGTCTGCTCCACCATCCAATCCTGATGTCTTTTCATGTATTTCATTAAACTCATCATCTGCTGCATCATCTCTTTCTGTATACCTATGGAGCTGGATGATGTGGCAAGGGATGTTCACTGCCTTTTTGCCTCTGCTCTTGGTTGCGCAGCTTCGGACGGTCAAGGTGCTTCCTGTAATACTCTGAATCTAGAACTGGGGCAGCATAAATACGGTGCTCGTCATCCTGAACCTTGACTCCAATTTTAAGGCATAAGGCTGTGATGAGATGTGGGAAACCGTAACTTGTTCGCCCTGGTTTGGCCACTAGCTTAATGTTGTTCAAGATTATGTCTATCATATCAATGCTCTTCCCTGTGGCAATTGAGTAAAGCAATACTACCTTCTCGTGAGTAACTGTGCTGCAGTGCGATTCCAACATAAATTTCGCACAGACAAAATATTGCCACAGCCTAGCCACCGGTGTCAACTGAGTTCCCTTCAAAGTCTTCTTCTTTTTCTTCGAAACTGCCCAATCTGCATCCGGTTTTGCAATGACCGGAGGGATGACACTATCCTCATACTATGATATCTTAAATTGCACATATTCATTCGTGAGAATTTCAGGCAAGTTATAGAACTCACTGATCTCCTTTCCCGTAAATTTCACAACCTCCCCTCTTACAAACACAATATCTTCATGACAATCCGGGAGGTTGGCATAGAACTCCCTTACCAGCGGTTCTATAGCCGGTTGTTCAGGAGCACGCATAAACATCTCCCAACGTCTCCCTCTACTCCAATCCAAGGCTTGCCTTGCGGTTAACCCGCGCTCCGGGATAATACCCTTATCCTTTCTCTGAATTGCCCCCTCATACCTTTTACGGGCGTCATCATTCACAAAACAGTTGTCAACATTCTTCCCCTTATTCTTACTCTTGCCCTTGTATGGTTGCCTAAATTTTGGGAGCCATTGTTCACAATCCAGATTTCACTCAAAAATTTACCCCAACAATTCAAAACTAATTGTTCTATACAATCAATTCAATCCTGCAAAAACAACCAACACTTCCAAAAATGCGCACCTTACCCCCAAACTACAACTTTTCAATGTCACACAAACATTTCAATATTTCAAAAACCCATACTCCTTACAATCACCCAAGGCACAAACTACTCTTCCTCTAACAATATCAATGCTCAAAATCACCCAAAATTCTCAACTCAATTGAAATAAAAATTTTCAGATCTACAATTAGAAACTTGAAATTTTTTGATAAAAAGCTTTGGGTACTTGAGATCTTACCAATATGAAGAAGTATTCACCACCAATTGAACCAGAAACAACCCAGATTGAAAAGCCCTAAATTTTGGATCCACAAATTTTCGTGAAATTTTCGCAAAAATTGTTGTTGAAATTGGTTGATTTGGTTTTTAGGAGGGTTATGGAGTAAGAATTTTGGTTGGAAAAGCACTAGGGAGGCAAAAGGTTGAATTTTGAAAAAATCTCTCAAATGAAAATGAAAAGTTGCGTTACAAATGAAAAAGAAGAGTGGGTATTTATAGAAAAGCATCATCGAACCCTAAAAATTTCCCAGGTTTCACTGTGGCAAAGAAAAAATTCTTCACCGGGGCAAAAGCTTCCCGAGGATATAAGGCTTACTTCGCCCCGGCGAAGAAACTTTCTTCGTCGTGGCAAAATGCCTTAGCCAATTTTCGAAAAAAAAAAAATTTCTTCTTCTTCGCCGCGGCGAAAACTTTCAGGAGCTAACCTAAATTTTCAGGTTTCTTCGCCATGGCGAAGTCTGGAACATTTTCATACCTTTCTTTTTCTAAAGACTTCACCTGAAACACCCAAAAACACATACATTAAAAATCATACAAACTTATAATGAAATCAAACAAATTCAAACAACCACAAAGAAAAACAAACAATTAAAAACACTTGGGTTACCTCCCAAGAAGCGCTTGTTTTTAGTCAATAGCTCGACTCTCTCAATCCTTCAAATTGGGATGTCAAGCCGGATAGGGATGGAATTGCAACTCATCACCCCATCAATGTATGGCTTCAATCTCTGTCCGTTGACCGTGAAAGTGCCCTTTTCTTCATGTGTAACTTCCACTGCTCCGGATGCATGAATCCTTGTAATAGTGAATGGTCCGGACCATCTCGACTTAAGTATTCCAGGGAATAGCCGAAGTCTAGAATTAAACAACAACACCTGCTGTCCTACTTCAAATTCCTTTCTTCGGATGCGCTTGTCATGCCACCTTTTTGTCTTCTCCTTATAGATCAGGGCATTTTCATATGCCCCGAGACGAAACTCATCGAGTTCGTTCAAATTCAACATCCTTTCTTCTCCAGCAGCTTTCAAGTCCATGTTTAACTGCTTAATTACCCAATAAGTTTTATGCTCAAGTTCAACCGGTAAGTGACATGCTTTCCCATATACCATCCTGAATGGAGATATACCAATCGGAGTCTTAAAGGCAGTTCGATAAGCCCATAATGCATCATCCAGCTTTCATGACCAATCTTTCCTAGATGCATTAATTGTCTTTTCCAAAATCCCCTTGAGTTCTCTATTCGACAGTTCCACTTGCCCGCTAGTTTGTGGATGGTATGGTGTTGCAACTCTATGTGTCACTCCATATTTACTCAATAGTGCATCCATTTGCCTATTGCAAAAATGAGATCCTCCATCACTAATGATTGCCCGTGGTACCCCAAACCTTGAGAAAATATTCTTTCTCACAAACTTAATCACTACGCTAGCATCATTAGTCGGCAATGCAACTGCCTCAACCCACTTTGACACGTAATCCACCGCAACTAAGATAAAAGTGTTTCCAAAAGAACTTGGGAAAGGTCCCATGAAATCAATCCCCCACACATCAAAAAGCTCAACCACTAAAATGTTGTTCAACAGCATCTCATCTCTTTTCGAAATATTTCCCATCCGTTGACATTGGTCACACTCTTGAATCATCTGGAAGGAATCCTTAAAGAGGGTTGGCCAATAAAAACCCGATTGTAAAACCTTCGCTGCTGTCCTAGCTCCTCCAAAATGGCCATCTACTTCCTTCTAGTGACAATGCCTTAGAATGCTTTCCATCTCCTGCTCCGGGACATATCTCCGTATCATTTGATCTGTACAGTGTTTGTATAGAAATGGTTCTTCCCAAAAGTAGTACTTCAAATATGAGAAAAATTTTCTCTTTTGCTGGTACGTCATACCACTTGGGAGCACCCTTGATGACAAATAGTTTGCAAAATCCGCATACCATGGTGCTTCTTCCACTCTCATCAACTTCTCATCCAGAAATGTTTCTTTAATTGGCATTTCCTCCTCATTTCCCTTGATTGGTCTCTCAATTCTCGACAAATGATCAACCACCACATTTTTCGACCCCTTCTTGTCTCGAATTTCCAACTCAAATTCCTGAAGTAGTAAAATCCATCTTATCAACCGAGGTTTTGCTTCTTGCTTTGCTAATAGGTGCCTGATTGATAAATGGTCCATGTAGACGATCACCTTTGCACCTAACAAATAAGAACGGAACTTGTCAAAAGCAAAAACTACAGCCAACATTTCTTTTTCAGTGGTGGTGTAATTCAATTGTGCATCAACGAGTGTTTTGCTAGCATACTGAATTACATGCAACACTTTGTTTTTCCTCTGTCCTAAAACTACCCCTAAAGCAAAATCACTAGCATCACACATCAATTCGAAAGGTAGTCCCCAATCGGGAACTGCAATAATAGGTGTAGATACTAATAATTTTTTCAGAGTTAGAAAGGCATGCATGCAATCATCAGTAAAGTCAAAAACAACATCTTTATTTAACAGATTGCATAGGGGTTTAGAAATCATAGAAAAATCCTTGATGAAGCATCTGTAAAACCCCGCATGCCCCAAGAAACTTCAGACTGCCTTGACATTTGATGGCGGTGGCAGCTTCTCAATCACTTCCGTCTTTGCTCGATCAACCTCTATCCCATCCTTGGAGATCCTATGCCCGAGCACTATCCCCTCTTGGACCATGAAGTGACATTTCTCCCAATTCAGCACCAAGTTTGTCTCCTTACATCACTGCAAAATAGAAGAAAGATTAGTTAGACAACTATCAAATGATGAACCAAAAACTGAGAAGTCATCCATGAAGACTTCTATAAACCGTTCCACCATGTCTCCAAAGATTGACATCATGCATCTTTGAAATGTTGCGGGTGCATTGCACAACCTGAAAGGCATCCTTCGGTAAGCAAAGGTGCCGTAGGGGCAAGTGAAGGTCATTTTCTCTTGATCCTCAGGAGCGATGGCAATCTAGTTATATCCTGAATACCCATCCAGGAAACAATAATAGGCATGTCCTGCCAACCTCTCCAACATTTGATCAATGAAAGGTAATGGAAAATGATCCTTCCTTGTCGCCTCATTCAATTTACGGTAATCAATGCATACTCTCCAGCCCGTCACCGTCCTCGTTGGTATCAACTTGTTACTCTCATTCTTTACCACCGTGATACCTCCCTTCTTTGGAACCACTTGTACCGGGCTCACCCATGGGCTATCGAAAATGGGATAAATAATCTCCGCATCTAAGAGTGTCACCACCTCTTTCCTAACCACTTCCTTCATCGAAGGATTCGGTCTCCATTGTGGTTGCACCCTAGGCTTAAAATCATCCTCCATAAGTGTCTTATGCATGTAAAATGATGGCAAGATACATTTAATGTCTGAAATTTTCCATCCAATTGCTAGTCTGTGTTCCCCCAACACCCTAATCAATCGCTCTTCCTCCAATTTACTCAAACCTGAACTAATGATCACCGGGAAGGTTTCTGAGTCTCCAAGTAAACATATTTGAGGTGGGGAGGTAAAGGTTTCAATTCAAGCTTTGGAAGTTCTTCATTTTTTCCTTTTCCTTTTCCTTATCAAAATCAAACTCCTCAAATTCTATATCTTGACTCTCATCAATCGGTTGAAGTGCTTCTAACATCCTAGCACAATCATTACTCGCCGACTCTTCTACCTCTACTGTTTTTTATTTGGATATACAAGCTTCTAGAGGTAATTGTGGGGTGTGTTCTTCCATAGATTCCTCCACCAATTTGTCTACCATATTGACACTAAAACATGAATCCGTTTCAGCCAAAGACTTCATTGCCTCAAATACATTGAATGTTACTGTTTCATCTTGAACCCTTAATAGTAACTTTCCTTCCTGTACATCAATTAATGCTCTCCCCGTGGCCAAGAATGATCGGCCCAAAATCAGAGGAATTTCCTTATTCTCTTCCATGTCCAACACCACAAAATCTGCTGGAAAAATTATCTTTCCCACCTTTACCAACACATCCTCTACTATCCCCCTCGGGTGTTTGATTGACCTATCCGCTAGTTGCAACGACATGGTCGTTGGCTTCACTTCACCAATGCCCAATCTCCTGAAAACAAAAAAGGGCATCAAATTAATGCTAACTCCTAGATCACACAAAACACGATCAAATGTATTATCTGCCTATCAACAGACTAGTACCTCCCTGGATCTTTGAGCTTGGAGTAGCTTCTTCTGGAGGATGGCACTAAACTCCTCCGTGAGCATCACCGTTTCCTCATCCCTACCTTCCTTTGTTTGACAAGATTTCCTTCAGGAACTTCGCATAACTTGGCATCTGTTCAATGCATCTACAAAAGGAATGTTAATATGCAATTTTTTAAAATTCAATAAACTTTGAAAATTGCTTATCCTGATTCTTTTCTTCAATCTCTGAGGAAAGGCACGGGTGGAGTGTGGTTCCAACTCTGGTGGTATCTCGGAAATGGCAATTTCTCCTTCTTCTTTTGCCTTTCATCCTTTTTCTTTTTCTCTTCTCCCAAACCACTTGGTTTCTCTTCAGCACTATCTCTTTATCAACTTCCTCATCAGAAGCTTCATTTTCGGGTTGCTCACCTCCTTTGTAGCTTGCTCTACCTCTTCCAAACTGTCCCATTTCTCAACACTATGGCATTCGTTTGCTCACGTGGGTTGGTTACTGTATGCTTGGTAAGGACCTTACGTCTCTCATTAAGCTTTTCGGCCAATTGGCCCATCTATACTTCAAGATTCCGAATGGATGCCCCTTGATTTCTAAAATTCGTTCTCATCTCATTCATGAATCCCATTGTCTCCTGCATAAATTTCGCAACATATCTTCTAACTTTGTCACTTTTTGATCTCCCGGTTGATTAGTCACCCCTGGTTGGTTATTTGGAACTGTCCTCTGGTTCCATAGTTATTTTGCTGGTTCTGATTTCCTCAACCCAGTTTTTGATGATTTCTCCACCCCGGTTTGTATGTGTTATTCACTGGCTCCGTTGATAAGATGATGAAGCAAATGTGTTCCAACTGACACTCGCTGCTTACATGGTTTCCTGCACAAAAATCACATGTTAGTTGAGGTGTTTGAATAGAGTTTACCTGCATAGTTCCCAACTATTTTTGAAGTGCAGTGAGTTGGGCTGAGATGGCTGTGAAGGCATCAACTTCATGAGACCCGAAGATTTCCTTGTGTGTTGCTCTCTCGTTGGTCTCTAATAGTTGTTGCTTGCCAAACCCTCAAGCAACTCATAGGCCTCTTCTGGTGTCTTATTCTACAAAGCCCCCCCTGAAGCTGCATCCACCATGGTTTGCACATTACCCACATCCTTGTAAAAGTTTTGGACTTGAAGCCAAACTGGCAACCCATGGTGTGGACATTTCCTCATTAACTCCTTGTATTCTCCCCAAGCCTTGTACAATGACTCGGAATCATCTTTAGAAATGAGTGATAACATTTCTCAATTTTACTGATTTAGCTGGAGGAAAGGACTGGTAAGGAATTTTGTGCTAGTCTTCCAAGTTGTTATAGTTCCCGTGGTAATGCCATAACCACCCCTTGGCTTTATCTCCCAATGAGAATGGGAATAACCTAACCTAATAGCGTCATCCGAAACTTCGTTCGACTTGAAGGTGTCACAAATTTCCAGAAAATTTGCAATGTGCTATTCAGTTCCTCCTTCAATCACCATTAAATCTAACCGACTGCTGGATCATTTGGAGGATGCTGGCTTGATCTTGAAGTTGTTTGCTTGCACAATAGGTCTACTAATACTCGACCCACTTCCATTCACTATGGAACTGAAAATTCCCTAGTGTCCTGTTTTCTGGTTCAGCCTTTCAACAACTATTTCTTCTGCTTCAACAACTAAATCCTCTCTTTCTCTTCTCCTCCTGTTACGTCGTCTAACGGCTCTCTCAATCTCAAGATCAACAGGAACCACTGGTTTGACGTCTCGTTCTTCGCATAAACTGTAGCAAAAATTGAAGGAAAATGAGATCACAAACCAACTGAAATTAAAAAAAATAAAACTCCAATCTAGCTAACTATAGACAGACTCAATGTTAACTTAAAACAAATCCTCAGCAACGGCGCCAAAAACTTGATGCTGTTTCCTACACATGCAATTGTACAAGTATACTTTCGCCAAGTATATATGATGAGTGAGTATCGTTCCCACGAGGATTGTTAGCTAAGCACTAAATTCTACCATTTTCCAGTCGGAGCAACTGAAATCTTTGGATTGATGGGAGCTATTTCTAATTAACTAAAAAGTTATCTCCGAATGCAGATAAAAATCACGAATAGTAATCATTCAAGTAAACGGGTAGGGTTTTGACTTCATTCGGATTTTATGGGTTAAACCTAAAAATTACACTACACTTCACATTCAATGCATTGGTTGTAAACTGAACTCACAGTGTTTAACATACCTTCTCAGGCTATGTTTTCCTATTTTTCCTTTTTAACCTCCGCACCCAACAAATTGAAAGTTAACAATTCACAACTCATTAAACAAAAGATTCTACAATGATTTCATTATTTTTGAATCTATCTCTAGCATCCAATACTATAATGGTGATTACCCAAGAAGCCTAACATGATTATTTCTCAATCTCATCATGTTCATCACATAAACATTTAAAACTCAGAGTAAACACACATCAAACATATTCATGACAAACATGATCATAACTTAACCCATTAGAAAACCGAATTACAATCAAAACCCTAACCCAAATGGGTTAGTTCATAGCTAATTACACTACAATATGAAAAACAAATAGCCAAGTTCAACATAATGGAATAAGAGAGAGGACAAGAAATCTCCCCAATGATGAATCCTTCGTTAAATCCAATCTTCCCCCTTCTACTCACTAAAATCCTCCAAGCTTAAGCAAAAACAATGAAAAAGTGGCTAACCCTACTTCCTGACGACCCTTGGCAAAAAGATTAAGTGTTCCTTTTATACCTCGCCCAAATTTCTCAGAAAAACCTGCACAAAGTAAAACTGTACGTTTTACAAAACTGGGATTACGACTGTCACCGGGCGGAAGAAAGAAGCAGATTTTCGTGTCTAGCATACTTCGCTGCGTGAAGCTTCTTGAAAAGTTTTGAAATTACAAACTGCTACTCTGCTTGCATCTTCGCTTGATTCTTTGTTCTCAGTGCTTTTCCTTTGGAACAAGCCTCATTGTGCTTTATTCTGCTTCAGACTCCTTAACTTCTGAGATCCCTAACTTCTGAGTCACAAATAACCAATTTTGTCCTCATTTGCTCAAAAATGCCCATTCTAACTCAAATACGAAATGTAAAGAATTAAGCAACAATTCAGCTCAAAATGCACCAGAAAGTATCTAAATCCGAATAAAAAGTCTAATGAAAATTGTTATATCTATGAATTTCATGATGCTCACCACTTCCTGTGGCACATTATTCCACATTTGTCTAGTATATCTTGTGGTTCTAGAACTTATCGAGTTCTACTTTTCTCCCACTAGTACTTCTTAGAAATATTCCTTTTCTAGAAGACACCAATCGAGCAACAAAAATTTTGTGCTCTTCTAGGTGGTAGAATAGATCCTTGGTCTCCTCTGGATACCCCACAAATATACATTTACAGGATTTTGGGCCCAGCTTGTCGAAGTCATTTCTTAACATAGCTTCACAACCACACCCTTAGATAAGATAATTGGGCTTTCGCCCATTCCATAGCCATATGGAGTCTTATCTACAGACTTTGACAGCACATGGTTCAAACGTGAGTCGCAGTCTCTAGCATAACCCTAGAACGATGCAGGTAAATCACTAAAACTCATCATGGACCTAACCATATCAGTAAGGTCCTGTCCCTCTTTCCAACACCCTTTGTGTTGGGGTGTATAGGAGGGGTGAGTTGTGATACTCCCCACATTCCTTCAGGTTGTTAGCTCAACTGCCAAAGTAGGCATAGTTGTCATTTTAAGATTAACTGTTTGTCTTTCTTAAGAACATTATTATGAAATAGTTCCATAAATATTATTTATACTCAAGGACAATAATCCATTTGTAACTAATATTCTCATTTATCCTATGTGGCACAGAAATATAATTTCTAGAAACTGAGGAAACCATAATAATCCACAAGTTCCAAGAAACAAGTCGATCGTCTAAATCGACAATAATCCAACAAATACAGCAGCACGTTCTCATTTCCAACTGGTATCCACCTTCCCCCTCCTCGCAGCAATCTACTCTACCCTAGTTCTTGCACATCAATCAAATGTGAGAACCACATCTTGTGTCAACTAGATGTTATAGGAGAAGTTAATCTTAAAACGTACCTGACCGAAGAAGTTACTTCTTCCTTTGTTTTGCTAGGAAGGCCTTGCAATGTTTCCTCCAATGGCTGGATTCCCACGTGAGGACAAACGCCTTTCCTTTCTACAACGTTCTTTCCAATGACTTCTGAGCCCTTTCCTTTTCACTTGAGTTGACTTCAACCAGCGTCATGTTTCTGACATTTTCATGCCTGACTCAGTAGCCTTCAACAAATCCAGAAGCTCGGAAAGGGTATTCTTCTTATCTCCTCAATAAAGTCTATACAAATTGAGAATAAGAATCTGCAAAGAATGTAATATTAGGTTTATCGCTAAACCTTCATTAAGTCCACATCCCAATCTCAAGCTTGTTCATATACTTGATCCACTTAAGTATTTGATCGCCAATTTGGTACCCTTTTCCATCCTACATCTAATAACATCGACACCATATGCTTCTCATTTCTTCAAAGAAAATGAAGAATAAAGCTAAATCCATTTCTAGCACTGTTGTCGCAGTAATGATGTCATTGATGCAAGCACAATGTATCTTGTCATTTCTGCTTTTGCATCATGTGTACGCTTCACATATACATACAGTCCATGGATGAAACTATAAGAGGCCTGGTGATAGAGCTTACTCAATGGTGTATAATCTATTGCTTGACTAAAGTATATTATTTATACTTCTATACCAGTCAACGAAATTTTCACCCTTCCATTTCTCTCCCAGTTCGAGATGTGTCGCAGTGATGTTGGGATCATTTTGCTCAATTTAAGTGAATCTACAAGTGCAGAAAAAGTAACCGTTATTACCAGTTCATTATTATTGTTTAATATGGTCTTTTATTAAACGAAGCTCCCACTATTTTACTCAAGTCAAGCTCTCACCATTAACTCGGGAAAGTCTGTTGACTTTCCTAGTGGACTAAGATCCTATCCTGCCCATTTCAAACCTTCGCTTTGCGAACAAGCCAAATGAGTTGATTAGGTAGGCCAACAACTTACCCCACACTAGATGATAGCTCCACATATCAACCTCAAATGTGAGAAAGCCAACAAGCCAATCACCAATCTAATGGTCACTACATGCCTTGTCCTCAAGTGTGATTCTCAGTATCAGTAGAGTGGACACTACATGTCACCACGTACACAGTATATGTGTACTGCTTTACTTTGCTTATGACGCATGTTTCAACCTTCGCTTGGCGAACAAGCAAAACTGTCATTTTAAGTCAACCCATCATCATTAAGGAAAACTCTAATGCATTTTAACCTCCCATTGGTAAAGTGACCCTTCGCTTTGGCGAACAGGTTTCGACAAACAGTGGTTTGATTAAAACCATGGTGATGGAAAGCTTTCATGACTTAATATACTTTGATTGAGGGTTTTGTTATTTAATGTCTCCCACGATTATTATCTTTATTAGAATGACATTGCTTGGCATGTTATTGAACATTCACCTTATCATGCATTTAAACAAAATATTAAAACATGCCAGTACATGGCCTAACTACAACGATTTCTCGAGCCTAGAGGAATCGATGGGTCGCCTATGGGTCCTGTAATAAACATCTTGAGTCTTCAAGTATGGTTGCCTCGTCCTTTGCTTCGCTTCAAGTACATTACAAAAAATATCATTCTAAATCAATAAATAATTATACAAATTCTTTACATCAATAATTTTAGAAACCTTGATTTACATTCGAGGGGAATTAGATAGAAGAGAATGTACATTGAGAAGAGGAGAAAGGCAGGACACGCAAGCCCTATTAATAAATAATACAACCATACATACCCAAATATTTTTAAAACTCACCCTTAGGTCTAAGCTCATGTATTGGGCACCATGCAATATACAAACAAGTAAAAAGCATACATTTCAAAAACATCAATTTTTGAATTTGGGGGTATATACAATTCACCCCCTGATAATTTGTAGAACTCTGTTTGGTCCAAAAGTTTTAAAACTTTACATTCTGCCCTTACGCACTTGGAAGTTGCTCGCTGCGACGGTGAGTTAGATCGCCCAGCATGCGTTGATTACTTGACGTTCACGCTTAACTACCTTCGCCGTGTGTATTTGGTACAACCCCATCCTAAGGACGATTGCCGTGGCGATGGGTTATATTGCCGCGCGAGTGTTGGTTTCGTCACCATGTCCAGTGTGAACAACCTCGCTGTAGCATTGGGTTATATCACCCGCGGCGAGCGTACACAGATCTGTAGCTCTGAATCTATTCATACAGCAATGAAAAACACTCTGAACGGATTTTGCAATCATCAAACACATTGATCTCAACAAAAATCCATCAAACCATTATCAAACCACAATCATCAACAAATTAAAATGAATCGATTAATCTTTATGAAAAACATGATTTAAGGCAGATTTTATAAGGCAACATTATATCATCGAATACATGTTATCAACCATCCAAATAAAAATTGTAAAATTCAATACCCTAGGCTCTGATACACAGTTGTAGTAACGGTCCCATATACGCAGCGAAACAAAATATAATTCAGGGATCGTTTCATGAGCCAAGATCAAGGGTATATTTTTACAATTCATATTAATAAAATCTGCAGAAAAATAAATCTAGAGTTTAAAAGAACTACCCACGTTGGAGGCTCCTCCAAATTTGTCAACGAATGTTTGCTACCGATCCAAGTGTAGGATCGAACCCACGTAGTCCACACGAAGAACATCTCAAAAGAACCAAAGAGGGATTGCTAGATCCTCTTTGGCTTCAAGATTAAGAAGAAAGCAAATCAAATTGAATTGATTTCTAAGCAAAAGTGTTTCTGCCGTGGAAGTGTTTCAAAGGGCCACTGTGTTTTCAAAGAAAAATCTGTCACTTAATACGCATTTTTTTTTGATAGTACTCAATTTGCCCTAATCCCATAGGAATAGGCTTGGGCTCCAACCCAAACGCCCCATGTTGCCAAACAATCCCATTTGATATTTTTATTTTTCCATCATTATCTCAATTAAAATCAATTAATATATATTAACATTTCAAATGATAAATTATTTAAATATGTGCGAAACACCATAAATGTAATTTCACTTATTTAATTTTCTACAACAAATTAAATAAGGCTACGACCTCACAATTTAATTGCACTGAAATTACCAAAATACCCTTTCGCCTTAAAAGACAAAAACGTCCTTCTTTCTTCTTGATCTTAAATTATCTTCTATGTGTGTGTGACCCTATGCTCCTCATCATATCGGCAGTATATACTATCGCGATTAACACCAATTATCTCTCACTAATACACAGACCAAGATTGGCCCTAGCAAGCATCATGGCCACCTGATAGATTCATTCAGTAAAGTACTACTGTCAATGATATGGTTACCGTACAATCTATCCTTTCATCACACTTTATCTCGATGAGACAAGGCATAGAAATAGTGTCAACCTTCAGTTACTCTCGATATTATTGTATCGTTTCTTGACTAATGACCTATAATAATCCGGATAGAGCGACAACTCAACCCACTGTGGCCACAGTTTTAGTGTCATTGCCATATATTGAATTGCGCCGTGAGATAACTTCTCCCGTACCCAGGAGTGATGAATCCTCTATCAATCCCCATAGACTTGATACACTCCTCGTGCAGCCAATCCCCACCGTATTGATAGCTCTGAAAAGAACTGCGTTAGGCTAGTGTCAAACTACACCAATCGGTGATCTCAAGTCTAAGGATCACATGCAACCACCATTCGTTAGGGATTTGTTCCATAGACACTGGGGTTACATCCATTGGAATCCTCTGATGGTTTAGTCCAGTGAACTTGCTGCGGTGTAATCGCTTACAGCAAGCACCCATGTTTTTCACCAGGTTGTCACCAAACAACCTTGACAAGTGAGACCAGTCACTGCCTTTCGACAGGGTCATTCAACACTATGATAGCCTTACTAATTATCTATGCCCTTACTTCAAATAATACTGGGGCTATGGAACTTTCAGATGGCCACCATATGTGCTCATAGGGTTCTCACTATCAAGATTTGAAACACTTGATACCCTCGTCACGGTTCTACCATTCTAAGGACATATATCAATACATATTGCAATAATAATGATTTACGCGATATAGTATAAAATGCCTTTTATTGATTAATGAACATTATTACAAAGAGTCAATTCCACAATAATTGATTGGCTCTAGGGCATCTACTCTAACAGTTGAGTCACGAGATAACCGTATCTCTCGGGTTCATGGCGTACTCTCCCAGATCTACGTAGCTCTTGTGCTACCTAAGGTGGTTCACTTTGTTCCACATGTTGTGAAGCAACCTCCTCATGATGCTCAATCACTTCCTGTGGCACATCATCCTGTCCTTCGTCTAGTATATCTTATGGTTCTAGAACTACATCGAGTTCTATTTCTCCCACTAGTACTTTTTAGAAAATATTCCTTTTCTAGGAAGACACCTGATCGAGCAAAAAAAATTTTCTGCTCTTCTGGGTGGTAGAAATAGTATCCTTTGGTCTCCTTTGGATACCCCACAAATATACATTTACGGGATTTTGAGCCTAGCTTGTTCGAAGTCAATTTCTTAACATAAGCTTCGCAACCCCAAATCCTTAGATAAGACAAGTTGGGCTTTTGCCCACTCCATTGCTCATACAGTCTTATCTACAGACTTTGACGGCACACAATTCAAAATGTGAGTCGCAGTCTCTAGGGCATAACCCTAGAACGATGTAGGAAATCACTAAAACTCATCATGGACCTAACCATGTCAAGTAAGGTCCTGTTCCTCCTTTCTGACACTTCATTGTGTTGGGGTGTATAAGGAGGGGTGAGTTGTGATACTATCCCACATTCCTTCAGGTACTCTAAAAACCCTAAGCTTAAGTATTCACCTCCTCGATCCGACCGAAGAGCTTTAATACTTTTGCCCAACATATTCTGTACTTCATTCCTGAATTCCTTGAATTTATCAAAGGCTTCAGATTTATGTCTCATAAGGTAGACATAGCCATATCTACTGAAATCATCAGTAAATGTGATGAAGTATGAATATCCACCTCTGGCCTCAACTGTTAGTGGACCACATACATCACTATGGATGATGCCTAACAGCTCAGTAGCCCTTTCACTTTGTCCTGTGAAAGGAGATTTGGTCATCTTGCCTAAAAGGCACGACTCACATACCTCAAATGGCGCAAAGTCAAAAGGGTCCAAAACTCCATCCATTTGAAGTTTTGCAATGCGGGTCTTATTAACATGACACAATCTATAGTGCCAGAGATATGTTCGGTTTTGATCGCTATGTTTAGCTTTCTTGGTTTCAATATTGAGAATATCTTTATTGTTTAAATCAAGAACATATAATCCATTATAGAACATTGCAATTCCAAATAGAATACCATTCAAACTAAAGGACAACAATCCATTAGAAATTTCAAAATGATACCCTATATTATCCAAAGCGGATACTGAAATAATATTTCTAGAAATAGAAGGTACGTGATAACAGTTATGTAGTTCCAATAACAAGCCCGTAGGCAAAGATAAACAATGAGTCCCTACAGCCAATGCAACCACATGTGCTCCATTTCCAACTTGTAGGTCCACCTCTCCCTTGGCGAGCACTCTACTCAGCCTTAGTCCCTGCACATCAGTACAAATGTGAGTACCAAATCCTGTGTCAATGACCCAAGATGTTGAGGGAGAGAAATTAATCTCAATCATAAAAATACCTGAAGTCGTAGCCTCTGACTTCTTCTTGCTTGCGAGGAAAGCCTTGTAGTGTTTCCTCTAGTGGCCAGGCTTGCCATAAAAGAAGCAGACTACCTTGCCCTTCCTTATGCCACTCTCAGGCCTAAGAGCAACCTGTCCTTTGGGCTTGGGCTTGGGCTTGGGTTTGGCTTTGGCTTTGGCCTTACCCTTGTCGTTGCCCTTCGCTTTACTGGTAGCAACTAGTAAAACAGGCTTGGACTTTTTCAAGTCCTGCTCTGTANCCCATTAGAAAACCGAATTACAATCAAAACCCTAACCCAAAATGGGTTAGTTCATAGCTAAATTAACACTACAAATATGAAAAACAAAATAGCCAAGTTCAACATAATGGAAAATAAGAGAGAGGACAAGAAATCTCCCCAAATGATGAATCCTTCAGTTAAAAATCCAATCTTCCCCCTTCTAATCACTAAAATCTCTCCAAGCTTAAGCAAAAACAATGAAAAAGTGGCTAACCCTACTTCCTGGACGACCCTTGGCAAAAAGATTAAGTGTTCCTTTTATACCTCGCCCAAAATTTCTCAGAAAAACCTGCACAAAGTAAAACTGTACGTTTTACAAAACTGGGATTTACGACTGTCACCGCGGCGAAGAAAGAAGCAGATTTGTTCGTGTCTAGCATACTTCGCTGCAGTGAAGCTTCTTGAAAAGTTTTGAAATTACAGAACTGCTACTCTGCTTGCATCTTCGCTTGATTCTTTGATTCTCAGTGCTTTTCCTTTGGAACAAGCCTCATTGTGCTTTATTCTGCTTCAGAACTCCTTAACTTCTGAGATCCGCTAACTTCTGAGTCACAAATAACCAATTTTGTCCTCATTTGCTCAAAAATGCCCATTCTAACCTGAAATACGAAATGTAAAGAATTAAGCAACAATTCAGCTCAAAATGCACCAGAAAGTATCTGAAATCCGAATAAAAAGTCTAATGAAAATTGTATAATCTATGAATTATCATGATGCTCAACCACTTCCTGTGGCACATTATTCCATCATTTGTCTAGTATATCTTGTGGTTCTAGAACTTTATCGAGTTCTACTTTTCTCCCACTAGTACTTCTTAGAAAATATTCCTTTTCTAGGAAGACACCAAATCGAGCAACAAAAATTTTGTGCTCTTCTAGGTGGTAGAAATAGTATCCTTTGGTCTCCTCTGGATACCCCACAAATATACATTTACAGGATTTTGGGCCCAGCTTGTTCGAAGTCAATTTCTTAACATAAGCTTCACAACCCCAAACCCTTAGATAAGATAAGTTGGGCTTTCGCCCATTCCATAGCTCATATGGAGTCTTATCTACAGACTTTGACAGCACATGGTTCAAAACGTGAGTCGCAGTCTCTAGGGCATAACCCTAGAACGATGCAGGTAAATCACTAAAACTCATCATGGACCTAACCATATCAAGTAAGGTCCTGTTCCTCCTTTCCAACACTCCTTTGTGTTGGGGTGTATAAGGAGGGGTGAGTTGTGATACTATCCCACATTCCTTCAGGTATGTTTAGCTCAACTTGCCAAAGTTGGCATAGTAGTCATTTTTGGATTATCCTTGTTGTCTTTCTTAAGAACATATTATTATGAAACAGTTCCATAAAGAATATTATTTATACTCAAGGACAATAATCCATTAGTAAACTATATTCTCATTTATCCTATGTGGACACAGAAATATAATTTCTAGAAACTGAGGAAAACCATAATAATCCCAAGTTCCAAGAAACAAGTCGATCGTCTAAATCAGACAAAAATCCTACAACAAATACAGCGCACGGCTTCATTTCCAACTGGTAGGTCCACTCTCCCTCGGCGAGCAATCTACTCTACCCTAGTTCTTGCACATCAATCAAATGTGAGAACCACATCTTGTGTCAACTAGATGTTTATAGAGAAGTTAATCTTAAAACGTACCTGACGAAGAAGTACATTCTTCCTTTGTTTTGCTAGGAAGGCCTTGCAATGTTCCTCCAATGGCTGGGATTCCCACAGTGAGGACAAACGCCTTTCCTTTCTACAACAGTTCTTTCCAATGACTTCTGAGCCCTTTCCTTTTCACTTGAGTTGACTTCAACCAGCGTCAATGTTTCTGACTTTTCATGCCTGACTCAGTAGCCTTCAACAAATCCAGAAGCTCGGAAAGGGTATTCTTCTTATCTTCCTCAATAAAGTCATAGACAATTGAGAATAAGAATCTGGCAAAGAATGTAATATTAGGTTTATCGCTAAACCTTCATTAAGTCCCATCCCAAAATCTCAAGCTTGTCATATACTTGATCCACTTAAGTATATGATCGCCAATTTTGGTACCCTTTTCCATCCTACATCTGAATAACGATCGAGCACCATATGCTTCTCATTTCTTCAAAGAAAATGAAGAATAAAAGCTAAATCCATTTTCTAGCACTGTTGTGCGCAGTAATGATGTCATTGATGCAAGCACAATGTATCTTGTCATTTCTGCTTTTGCATCATGTGTACGCTTCACATATACATACCCGTCTCATGATAGAACTATAAGTAGGCTCTGGTGATAGAGCTTACTCAATGGTGTATAATCATTGCTTGACTAAAGTATATTATTTATACTTCTATACCAGTCAACGAAATTTTCACCATTCCATTTCTCTCCCAGTTCGATGGTGTCGCAGTGATGTTGGGATCATTTGCTCAAATTTAAGTGAATCTACAAGTGCAGAAAAAGTAACCGTTATTACCATGTTCATTATTATTGTTTATATGGTCTTTTATTAAACGAAGCTCCCACTATTTTACTCAAGTCATAGCTCTCACCATTAACTCGGGAAAGTCTGTTGCTTTCCTAGTGGACTAAGATCCTATCCTGCCCATTTCAAACCTTCGCTTTGGCGAACAAGCCAAAATGAGTTGATTAGGTAGCCAACAAACTTAATCCACACTAGATGATAGCTCCCACTACAACCTCAAGTGAGAAAGCCAACAAGCCAATCACACAATCTAATGGTCACTACATGCCATTGTCCTCAAGTGTGATTCTCAGTATCAGTAGAGTGGACACTACATGTCACCACGTACACAGTATATGTGTACTGCTTACTTTGCTTATGACGCATGTTTATCAACCTTCGCTTTGGCGAACAAGCAAAACTGTCATTTAAGTCAACCATCATCTTAAGGAAACTCTAATGCATTTTAACCTCCCATTGGTAGAATGTACCCTTCGCTTTGGCGAACAGGTTTCGACAACAGTGGTTTGATTAAAACCATGGTGATGGAAGCTTTCATGACTTAAAATATACTTTGATTGAGGGTTTTGTATTTAATGTCTCACCAGATTATTATCTTTATTAGAATGACATTGCTTGGCATGTTATTGAACATTCAACCTTATCATGCATTATAAACAAAATATTAAAACATGCCAGTACATGGCCTACACAAACCGATTTCCTCGAGCCTAGAGGAATCGATGGTCGCCTATGGGTCCTGTAATAAACTCTTGAGTCTTCAAGTATGGTTGCCTCGTCCTTTGCTTCGTCTTCAAGTACATTACAAAAAATATCATTCTAAATTTACAATAAAATTATACAAATTCTTTACATCAATAATTTTAGAAACCTTGATTTACATTCGAGGGGAATTAGATGAAGAGAATGTACATTGAGAAGAGGAGAAAGCAGGACACGCAAGCCCTATTTAATAAATAATACAACCATACATACCCAAAATTTTTTAAAACATTCACCCTTAGGTCTAAGGCTCATGTATTGGGCACCATGCATATACAAACAAGTAAAAAGCATACATTTCAAAAACAATCAATTTTTGAAATTTGTGGGTTAATTACAATTCACCCCCGATAATTTGTAGAACTCTGTTTGGTCCAAAAGTTTTAAAACTTTACATTCTGGCCCTTACGCACTTGGAAGTGTGCTCGCTGCGACGGTGAGTTAGATCGCCACAGCATGCGTTGATTACTTACGTTCACGCTTAACGTACCTTCGCCGTGGTGATTTGGTACAACGCCCATCCTAAGGACGATTGCCGTGGCGATGGGTTATATTGCCGCGGCGAGTGTTGGTTTCGTCACCAGTGCCATGTGAACAACGCTCGCTGTAGCATTGGGTTATTCACCGCGCGAGCGTACACAGATCTGTAGCTCTGAATCTATTCATACGCAATGAAAACACTCTGAACGGATTTTCAATCAATCAAACACATTATCTCAACAAAAATCCATCAACCATTATACCAAACCACAGATCATCAAAAATTAAAATGAATCGATTAATCAATTTATGAAAAACATGATTTAAGGCAGATTTTATAAGGCAACATTTATCCATCGAATACATGTTATCAACCATCCAAATAAAAATTGTAAAATTCAATACCCTAGGCTTGTATACCACTGTAGTAACGGTCCCATATACGCAGCGGAAACAAAAAATATATTCAGGGATCGTTTCATGAGCCAAGATCAGGGTATAATTTTACAATTCTATTAAATAAAATCTGCAGAAAAATAAATCTAGAGTTTAAAAGAAACATACGCACGTTGGAGGCTCCTCCAATTTGTCAACGAATGTTTTGCTACCGATCCAAGTGTAGGCGAACCCAGTAGTCCACACGAAGACAATCTCAAAGAACCAAAGAGGGATTTGCTAGATCCTCTTTGGCTTCAAGATTAAGAAGAAAGCAAATCAAATTGAATTGATCTAAGCAAAAGTGTTTCTCGCGTGGAAGGTTTTCAAAGGGCCTACTGTGTTTTTCCAAAGAAAAATCTGTCACATTTAATTACGCATTTTTTCTTGTTATAGTACATCAATTTGCCCTAATCCCATATGGAATAGGCTTGGGCTCCAACCCAAACGCCCCATGTTGCCAAACATCCCAATTTGATATTTTATTTTTCCATCATTATCTCAATTAAATCAATTAATATATATAACATTAACAATAATGATAATATTTAAATATGTGCGAACACACATTAAATGTAATTTCACTTATTTAATTTTTCTAACAAATAAATAAAGGCTACGACCTCAGCAAATTTAATTGCACTGTGAAATTACCAAAATACCCTTTCGCCTTAAAAGACAAAAACGTCCTTCTTTCTTCTTGGATCTTAAATTATCTTCTATGTGTTGTGTGACCACTAGGCTCCTCATCATATCGGCAGTATATACTATCGCGATTAACACCATTAATCATCTCACTAATACACAGACCAAGATTGGCCCTAGCAAGGCATCATGGCCACCTGATGATTCAGATTCAGTAAAGTAGCTACCTGTCAATGATATGGTTACCGTACAATTCGATCCTTTCATCACACGTTTCTCGATGAGACAAAGGCATAGAAATAGTGTCAACCTTCAGTTACTCTCGATATTATGTATTCAGTTTCTTGACTAATGACCTATATATAATCCGGATAGAGCGAAAATCAATCCCACGGTGGCCACAGTTTTAGTGTCATTGCCATTATTAATTGCGCCGTGAGATAACTTCTCCCGTACCCAGGATGATGAATCCTCTATCAATCCTCCATAGACTTGATACACTCCTCGATGCAGCCAATCACCACCGTATTGATAGCTCTGAAAAGAACTGCGTTAGGCTAGTGTCAACTACACCAATCGGTGATCTCAAGTCTAAGGATCACATGCAACACCATCGTTAGAGGATTTGTTCCATAGACACTGGGGTTACTCCATATGGAATCCTCTGATGGTTTGTCCAGTGAACTTGCTGCGGTGTAATCGCTTACGCAAGCACCCATGTGTTTCACCGGTTGTCACCAAACAACCTTGACAAGTGAGACCATCACTGCCTTTCGACAGGGTCATTCAACACTATGATAGCCTTACTATATTATCTATGCCCTTACTTCAGATAAATACTGGGGCTATGGACGTTTCTAGAATGGCCACCATATGTGCTCATAGGGTTCTCACTATCAAGATTTGAAACACTTGATACCTCGTCACGGTTCTACCATTCTAAGGACATATACAATACATATTGCAATAATAATGATTTCGCGATATAGTATAAATGCCTTTTATTGATTAATGAACATTATTGCAAAGAGTTAATTCACAATAATTGATTGGCTCTAGGGCATCTACTCTAACAGTTGAGTCACGAGATAACCGTATCTCTCGGGTTCATGGCGTACTCTCCCAGATCTACGTAGCTCTTGTGCTACCTAAGGTGGTTCACTTTGTTCCACATGTTGTGAAGCAACCTCCTCATGATGCTCAATCACTTCCTGTGGCACATCATCCTGTCCTTCGTCTAGTATATCTATGGTTCTAGAACTACATCGAGTTCTATTTCTCCCATAGTACTTTTTAGAAAATATTCCTTTTCTAGGAAGACACCTGATCGAGCAAAAAAAATTTTCTGCTCTTCTGGGTGGTAGAAATAGTATCCTTTGGTCTCCTTTGGATACCCCACAAATATACATTTACGGGATTTTGAGCTAGCTTGTTCGAAGTCAATTTCTTACATAAGCTTCGCAACCCCAAATCCTTAGATAAGACAAGTTGGGCTTTTGCCCACTCCATTGCTCTACAGTCTTATCTACAGACTTTGACGGCACACAATTCAAAATGTGAGTCGTCTCTAGGGCATAACCCTAGAACGATGTAGGAAATCACTAAAACTCATCATGGACCTAACCATGTCAAGTAAGGTCCTGTTCCCCTTTCTGACACTTCATTGTGTTGGGTGTATAAGGAGGGGTGAGTTGTGATACTATCCCACATTCCTTCAGGTACTCTAAAAACCCTAAGCTTAAGTATTCACCTCCTCGATCCGACCGAAGAGCTTTAATACTTTTGCCCAACATATTCTGTACTTCATTCCTGAATTCCTTGAATTTATCAAAGGCTTCAGATTTATGTCTCATAAGGTAGACATAGCCATATCTACTGAAATCATCAGTAAATGTGATGAAGTATGAATATCCACCTCTGGCCTCAACTGTTAGTGGACCACATACATCACTATGGATGATGCCTAACAGCTCAGTAGCCCTTCACTTTGTCCTGTGAAAGGAGATTTGGTCATCTGCCTAAAAGGCACGACTCCATACCTCAATGGCGCAAAGTCAAAAGGGTCCAAAACTCCATCCATTTGAAGTTTTGCAATGGGGTCTTATTAACATGACACAATCTATAGTGCCAGAGATATGTTCGGTTTTGATCGCTATGTTTAGCTTTCTTGGTTTCAATATTGAGAATATCTTTATTGTTTAAATCAAGAACATAATCCATTATAGAACGTTGCAATTCCAATAGAATACCATTCAAACTAAAGGACAACAATCCATTAGAAATTTCAAAATGATACCCTATATTATCCAAAGCGGATACTGAAATAATATTTCTAGAAATAGAAGGTACGTGATAACAGTTATGTATCCAATAACAAGCCGTAGGCAAAGATAAACAATGAGTCCCTACAGCCAATGCAACCACATGTGCTCCATTTCCAACTTGTAGGTCCACCTCTCCCTTGGCGAGCACTCTACAGCCTTAGTCCCTGCACATCAGTACAAATGTGAGTACCAATCCGTGTCAATGACCCAGATGTTGAGGGAGAGATTAATCTCAATCATAAAAATACTGAAGTCTAGCCTCTGACTTCTTCTTGCTTGCGAGGAAAGCCTTGTAGTGTTTCCTCTAGTGGCCAGGCTTGCCATAAAAAGAACGACTACCTTGCCTCCTTATGCCACTCTCAGGCCTAAGAGCAACCTGTCCTTTGGGCTTGGCTTGGGCTTGGGTTTGGCTTTGGCTTTGCCTTACCCTTGTCGTTGCCCTTCGCTTTACTGGTAGCAACTAGTAAAACAGGCTTGGACTTTTTCAAGTCCTGCTCTGTAGTCTTCAGCATGTTCAAAAGTTCTGACAGGGTTTTCTCCATCGTGTTCATATGAAATTCATTATGAACGGAGCATAAGAGTCGCAAGGATTGTAGAATTAAATCCATTTGTAATTTTGCATCCAAGCCACATCCCAAGTCTCAAGCCTCTCTATGGCATCGATCATCTTGAGCACATGAGGACCAACTTAGGCACCCTCAGTCAGACGACTCCCAAATAGTGCTTTCGACACCTTGTCCTCTCATGTCAAGCATTTGTTTCGTAAAGCTCCTTGAGGTGTAGAATAATGGAAGAAGCCTCCATATTCTCATGCTGCTTTTGCAGCATAGGTGTCATCGATGGTAAGATCAAGCATTGTACACTATCAACATTATCAAGGAACTTTTGATAAGTATCCTTTACTTCCTGAGTGGCATCAAGATCAGGCTCAGCCATGTATGGCTTTTCAAGGATATACAATTTCTTTTCTGACTTTAGTATAATCTGAAGATTACGATACCAGTCTGAGAAATTGGATCCATCCAACCTATTTTCTTTCTCAATTATCGGCCGTAGGTTCATAATGCTCATTTTGGTGAATCTACAATTGCAGAAAAATAAAGTTATTATAAAGTTCATTATTATTTAATATGGTTTTTTATTAAACGACGCTCCCACTATTTTACTCAAGCCAATAGCCCTTACTATTAACTTGGGAAAGCTCGTTGACTTTCGTAGTGGATCGAGATCCCATCCTGCCTATTTCAAACCTTCGCTTTGGCGAAAAAGCCAAAATGAGTTGATTAGGTAGGCCAACAAACTTAATCCACTCCAGTTGATAGCTCTCACTATCAACCTCAAATTTGAAAAAGCCAACAAGCCAATCACACAATCCAATGGCTCCAACCATTGTCCTCAAGTGTGATTCTCAATATCAGTAGAGTAGACACTACATGTCACCACGTACACATAATATGTGCACTGCTCTACTATGCCTATGACATGTTTATCAACCTTCGCTTTGGTGAACAAGCAAAACCGTCATTTTAAGTCGACCCATCACCATTAAGGAAAACTCCAATGCATTTTAACCTCTCAAACCCTTTGCTTTGGCGAACAAGGTTTCAATGAACAGTGGTTTGATTAAAAACATGGTGATAGAAGGCTTACGTGACTTAATATACTTTAATTGAGGGTTTCTATTTAATGTCTCATCAGATTATTATCTTTGTTCGAATGACATTGTTTGGCATGTTATTCAACATTCAACCTTAGCATGCATTCTAAACACAATCTTAAACGTGTCGGTACATGGCCCAACTAAAAACGATTTCCTCGAGCCTAGAGGAATCGGTGGGTCACCTAGGGGTACTATAATAAATATCTTGAGTCTTCAAGTATGGTTGCCTCGTCCTTTACTCCGTCTTTAAGTACATTACAAAAATATCATTCTAAATTTACAATAAAATTAATAGTAAACTAAATTTACATCAACAAATTTAGATACCTCGATTTACATTCAAGGGGAATGAGATGAGAAGAGAATGTACATTGAGAAGAGGAGATAGGCAAGACACGCATGCCCTATTTAAAAATTTACAACCATACTGATGGGAATGCAAAATTTCATATTTACCCCCCTTAATGTTTAGTCTTTTATACTTATTTGTTGCCTAAATGTACTCATTATTATTCTATTTTGATTTATGATGCAAATGGAGGCGTTAATTGCAAAACGGAACTAATTAAGGGAATTCAAACAGTTTCAACGTTGTTTCGTAATCTGGGCATAACTCTCTTATCCGAGCTCCGATTGAGATGATTAAAAATGCTCTGTAACGCTAAGAAATATATCTACAACTTTAATGTTTTGAGTTTTGAGAGATACTCACTGCATCAAGGTTGTAATCGCGCTTGAATTTGACGCATCTGCACTGGACGTCCTGGAGCATTCTGCCTTGTCGTGCAAATCAATTGGGCAGGTTATTATTGGAAGATTTAAGGACATGTGGCACACAAGTTACAGCTCAGAATCACCACTTTCCTATTTTATTTTAGGACTTTATCTTATTTTTTTAATTAATTAGAATCAAATTAGGATTAATTTAGGATATTAGAATATTTCTTTTAGGAGATTGAGTGGGATTCAAACACTTGAATCTGGATTTTTGCTAAAGGGATCCGAGTAGGGTTTTCGAGGGGGACCACATCTTTTTTCTGCTCTGGAATTTTTCTTCTCTTGGTTTTTGTTATGGCCATGAGCGGCTAGAACTTTTGTAAATGTTCGAAGGAAACGGAAACCTTGGAATCAAATAAAACTGTGGATCTTTCTATTTTTGTGTTAAATTCATGTTTGAGTATTGAATGATTCTGTGCATATTTTCATGATTGATGCATTTAATTACTAGGAGGCTAATAGTGTATTGTGTGAAATCTACGCTAAGTTTGATATCAAATCCGTAATTGTTTGATCCCTCCAACTTGTGAAGCAATTAGGGTTAGTAATTTGCTGCGTCAGGAATAGTAACCTTACGAAGAACATTCAACTAAATTAAATATAAACGCTTGTGTTTGTGTTGTTTAGCTTCATCGATCTTCTAATTCTTAAGGCTGCCACTAGATTAAATCTTGAGCGCTGTTAGGGTTGTTTAGGGGTAAGATTAATTAGGATCGCTTGTTTCCTGATTAATTACAATTAGGAGAGATAGGAAATTAGTTCCAATGGTGAATATTCAATGTGTGAATTGATTATCTTTGCATCAATGATCAGTTGTAAGATTCTGATGGTGGATGTTAACAGAGACCAAGTTCGTCATTTTGATTGAATTCGAATTAAATTGTTTTTGTTTTTGCTGAGATTGTTTTCTGTTTTTACACAAACCCCCCAGCCTTTTTCACATCAAAGAAAATTCGGCTAGACACTCTTCATGGGATCGACCCTTGCTTACCCTATTTACAGTTCAGTAGTTAGGTTCGAAAGGTTTTAATTCTGGGTGCCTACGACAGCACGCCACATACATACCCAAAAATTTTAAAACATTCACCATAGGTCTAAGGCTCATGTACTGGGCACCATGCAATATACAAACAAGTACATAGCATACATTTCAAAACAATCAATTTTTGAATTGCGTGGGTTTATTAATTAATTACCCTTTTATATGTGTAGAATGATTATTGGCTTTATAGGTTATCAAAAACTTCAGATTGGTCCCTTCACAAAAAATACAGAATTGGGAAAGCTACAGACTTCGCTGCGGCGAAGGTTTTATCTTCGTTGGGCCGAAAAATTCCAGAGAGCACTAGCCGCGGCGAAGATGCAAAACCTAGAAATCCCCAATATGAACAGTTCGCGTTATTTTATAGTTTTTGTGTAATAACACGAATCTAAATCAAATCAAACACACACATGTTCAACCAGGATATCAAACAACCAATATAACATCCATCAACATATTATAAACCATTTTATCATTTGAATCATTCATCCAAAAACAAATTTTTCTGATTTTGTAGTTTTTGCAGATTTTTCAAAAATGACATGTTATCAACCAAATACATGCTATAAATCATACAATAAACTATAGAAATTAATACCCGAGGCTTTGATACCACTGTTAGTGAATGACCCACTTACGCAGCGGAAAAAAAAATGACATGGATAGTTCCTTAAAACCAAGATCCGGGTATAATATCACAGTTTATACAGTATATAAATTAAATCTGCAGAAAATCATATTGAAGTTTAGAAACCATACGCACATTTGGAGGCTCCTCCAACTTTGTCCTTGAGTGTTTTGCTACCGACCCAAGTGTAGGATCGAACCGACGTAGTCCACACGAAGACAATCGAAAGGAACTAAGGAGGGATTTGCTAGATCCCCCTTAGGTTTAAGAAACAAAGAAGAAAATGAGTATTTGATTTTGGCTAAACCAAAATCTGGCGTGGGAGAGAAAATGGGGCTGTAGGGTTTTACACTTTTCAATGAATAGTGAATGAATAAAAAACTCTTTCTACATTTTACAAAGAAACATTTTCTTTTATAGTGATCTTTCAATTGTCCTATTCCCATATGGAATGGGCTTGGGCTCCAACCCAAAAACCCCATGTTACCAAACACTCCCAATTAGGTATTTATTTTAATTCATCATTACCTTCAATTAAAATCAATTAATATATATTTAATACATATATATTAACATTTAACAATAATGATAATTTATTTAAATATATGCGAACACATATTTAAATGTAATTTCACTTATTTAATTTTTTCTAACAAATTAAATAAAGGCTACGACCTCAGCAAATTTAATTGCACTGTGAAATTACTAAAATACCCTTTCGCCCAAATAGATGAAAACGCCCTTCTTTCTTTTGGCTCTTAAATTATCTTCTATGTGTGTGACCCATAGGCTTCTTATCATACCGGTAGAGTATAGTATCGCGATTGACACCAATTAATCGTCTCACTAATACACAGGCCAAGATTGGCCCCTTGCAAGGGATCATGGCCACCTGATAGATTCGGATTTAGCAAAGTAGCTACCGGTCAACAATATGGTTACCGTACAATTTGATCCTTTCATCATACGTTATCTCGACGAGACGAAGGCATAGAAATAGTGTCAACCTTCGGTTACTCTCGATATTATGTATTCAGTTTCCTGACCAATGACCTATATTATAATTCGAATAGAACAATAACTCAATCCCACTATGGCCACAGTTTTAGTGTCATTGCCATATACTGGACTGCATCGTGAGATAACTTCTACCGTACCCAAGAGTGATGAATCCTCTATCAATCCACCATAGTCTTGATACACTCCTTGATGCAGCCAATCACCATCGTATTGACAGCTCTGAATAGAACTGTGTTAGGCTAGTGTCAAACTACACCAATCGGTGTACAAGGCGCTCCGGTGATCTCACGTCTAAGTATCACATGTACCACCATTCGTTAGAGGATTTATTCCATAGACATTGGGGTTACCATCCATATGGAATCCTCTGGTGGGTCAATCTAGTGAACTTGCTGTGTTATATCCTCTTACAACAAGCACCCATGTGTTGCACCAGGTTGTCACCAAATAACCTTGACAAGTGAGATCAGTCACTGCCCCTCAACAGGGTCGTTCAACACTATGATAGCCTTACCGTATTATCTGAGCCCTTACTTCAGAATAATACTGGGCTACAGACGTTTCTAAAATGGCCACCTTATGTGCACATAGGGTTCTCACTATCAAGATTTGAAACACTTGATACCCTCATCACGGTTCTACCATTCGAAGGACATATATCAATACATATTGCAATAATAAATGAGTACGCAATATAGAATAAATGCCTTTTATTGATTAATGAACATTATTACAAAGAGTCAATTCTACAATAATTGATTGGCTTAGGGCATCTACTCTAATAGACATGCCTTCCCATGACCATCCTGAATGGAGACTACCAATCGGAGTCTTAAATGTGTGCGGTAGGCCCATAATGCATCATCTAATTTCTGTGACCATCTTTCCAAGATGCATTAACTGTCTTTTCTAAAATTCCCTTAAGTTCTCTACTATTCGACAGTTCCACTTCCTGCTCATCTGTGGATGGTAAGGTGTTGCAACTCTATGTTTCACCGCATACTTTTGCAACAGGGCATCAAATTGCCTATTGCAAAAGTGCGATCCTCCATCACTAATGATTGCCCGTGGTACTCCAAATCTTGAGAAAATGTTCTTTCTCACAAAATTAATCACTACCCTGGCATCATTAGATGGCAATGCAACTGCTTCCACCCACTTTGATACGTAATCCACTGCTATCAAAATGTATGTGTTCCCAAATGAATTTGGGAGGGGACCCATGAAGTCAACTCCCCACACATAAAACAGCTCAACTACAAGGATGTTGTTCAATGACATCTCATCTCTCTTTGAAATATTACCACTTTGTTAACATTGGTCGCATTCCTAAACCATTCGGAAAGAATCCTTAAAAAGGGTTAGCCAATAAAACCCAGATTGAAGAACCTTGGCTACTGTCCTAGCTCCTCCAAAATGGCCACCTACTTCCCTCTCAGACAATGCCTTAGAATACTCTCCATTTCCTCTTCTGAAACACACCTACGTATCATCTGATCAGCATAGTGTCTATAAAGGAATGGCTCTTCCCAGAAGTAGTATTTCAAATCTGAGAAAAAACTTCCTCTTTTGTTGGAAAGTCATGCCAATGGGGAGCACTCTCGCTGACAAGTAGTTTGCGAAATCTGCATACCACAGTGTTTCCTCCACTCTCATCAATTTCTCATCCGGGGAAGTTTCTCTTATTTGGGTTTCTTCTTCATTTCCCTGAATTAGTTGTTCAATCCTTGACAAATGGTTTGCCACTACATTTTTCGACCCCTTTTTATCTTGTATTTCTAACTCAAACTCTTATAGCAATAGAATCCATCTTATCAACCTAGGTTTCGCTTCTTGCTTTGCCAATAGGTGCTTGAGTGCCGAATGGTCCATGTAGACAATCACCTTAGCACCTAACAAATATGAACAAAATTTTTCAAAAGCAAAAACCACAGCCAACAATTCTTTTTCAGTGGTGGTGTAATTCAATCGTGCATCAGTGAGTGTTTTGCTAGCATACTGAATTACATGCAACACTTTGTTTTTCCTTTGTCCTAACACTACTCCTAAAGCAAAATCACTAGCATCACACATCAATTCAAATGGTAGTCCCCAATCGGGAACTACAATAATAGGTGCAGATACTAATAATTTTTTTAGATTTAGAAAGGCATGAATGCATTCATCATTAAAATCAAAAGCAACATCTTTAATCAATAAATTGCACAAGGGTTTAGAGATCTTAGAAAAATCCTTGATGAACCGTCTATAAAACCCCGCATGCCCCAAGAAACTTCGAACTGCTTTAACATTGGAGGGTGGTGGCAGCTTCTCAATCACGTCTGTTTTTGCTCGATCCACTTCTATTCCATTCTTTGAAATTCTATGACCAAGCACTATTCCTTCCTGGACCATGAAGTGGCACTTCTCCCAATTGAGCACCAAGTTCATCTCCTGACATCGCTGCAAAACAAAAGAAAGATTAGATAAACAATTATCAAAGGATTAACCAAAAATAGAGAAGTCATCCATGAAGACTTCTATAAACTGCTCTACCATATCTCCAAATATCGACATCATGCATCTTTGAAATGTGGCTGGCGCATTACACAACCCAAAGGGCATCCTTCAGCAAGCAAAGGTGCCATAGGGACAAGTGAAGGTTGTCTTCTTTTGATCCTCAAGAGCGATGGCAATCTGATTGTATCCTGAATAACCATCCAAGAAATAGTAATAAGCATGCCCTGCCAATCTCTCCAACATTTGATCAATGAAAGGAAGTGGAAAATGATCTTTCCTTGTCACTTCATTTAATTTCCGATAGTCAATGCACACTCTCCAGCCTGTGACCGTCCGAGTTGGTATCAATTCATTGCTCTCATTCTTTATCACTATGAAACCACTTGCACCGGACTAACCCATGGACTATCAGAAATGGGATAAATTATTCCCGCATCTAGAAGTTTCACCACCTCATTTCTCACCAATTCCTTCATCGAAGGATTCAATCTTCGTTGTGGTTGAACTCTAGGCTTGATATCATCCTCCATGAGTATCTTATGCATGCAAAATGATAGAGAGATGCCTCTAATATCCGAAATAGTCCACCCAATTATCGATCTGTGTTCCCTTAACACCCGAATTAACCACTCTTCTTCCAATTTGCTCAACCTTGAACTGATTATTACCGGGAAGGTTTCTGATTCCCCAAGATACACATATTTGAGGTGGGAAGGTAAAGGTTTCAGCTCAAGTTAGGAGGTTCTTTCTTTCTTTCCTTTTCCTTCTCTTTTTCAAAATCAAACTCCTCAAATTCTAGCTCTTGGCTCTCATCGATCGACTGAAGTGCTTCCAAAAATCTAGCACATTCGTTCTTTGCCAACTCATCTACCTCTATTGTTCTTGATTGGGCAATACACGCTTCTAGAGGTAGTTGTGGAGTGTTCTCTTCAATGACCTCCGCTACTAGTTTATCCACCACATCAACACTAAAGCATGAATCTGACTTGGATGGAAACTTCGTAGCTTCAAACACATTGAATTTTACTGTTTTATCTTGAACTCTTAACAGTAACTTTCCTTCTTGCACATCAATGAGTGCTCTTCCTGTGGCCAAAAATGGTCGGCCCAAAATAAGAGGCATTTCCTTATCCTCCTCCATGTCTAATACAACAAAATCTTCCGGAAATATAATCTTGCCCACCTTCACCAACACGTCTTCGACTATACCCCTTGGATGTTTGATGGATCTATCTGCAAGTTGCAACAACATGGTCGTTGGCTTCACTTCACCAATGCCCAATCTCCTGAAAATAGAAAAAAGACATTAAATTGATGCTAGCACCTAAATCACATAAAACTCGATCAAAGGTAATGTCTCCTATAGTGCAAGGAATAGTAAAACTCCCAAGATCTTTGAGTTTCGGGGGTAGCTTCTTCTGGAGAATGGCACTGCACTCCTCTATGAGCATCACTATTTCCTCATCCTCTAACTTCCTTTTGTTAGATAAAATTCCTTGAGAAATTTCCCTTAGCTCGGCATCTATTGCAATGCATCTGCAAAAGGAATGTTAATATGCAATTTTCTAAATATTTCAATGAATTTGGAAAACTGCTTATCCTAATTCTATTACTCCAGTCTCTGAGGAAACGGCATAAGAAGAGTGTGATGTGCCAATTCTGGTGGTATCTCGGGAAATGGCAATTTCTCTCTCCTTTGTCTTTGCCTCACTTCCCGTTTCTATTCTTCTTCCATAGAACTAGATGGTTTCTCTTCAACAACTATCTCTTCATCAACCTCCTCATCAGAGTCTTCCTTTTTCTCTCCCTTTGATAGACTTTCTTCTTCCCTTGATTTTTCCACCTCTTCCAACACTGTCCCACTTCTCAAAGTTATCGCATTTGCTTGCTCATGTGGGTTAGTCACTGTGTTGCTTGGTAATGAGCCCTATGGTCTCTCATTTAACTTATCAGCCAATTAACCCACTTGTACCTCCAAGTTCCGAATGGACAACCCTTGATTTCTGAAATTTGTTCTTGTCTCATTCATAAAACCTGTGGTCTCCTACATAAACTTTCCAAACATGTCCTCCAATTTTGTCATTCTTTGCTCTCCTGATTGATTGTTCACCCTTGTTTGGCTGTTTAGCAATGGTCTTTGGTTCCATTGATTATTCTGCTTATTCTATTGATTCTGATTGCCCTAAGACAGGTTCGAATGATTCCTCCAACCAAGATTATATGTGTTGGAGTACGGATTGTTCGGTTGTCTTTGATTTCCTACCAAGTAGTTAATCTGCTCCGATGATGATGCTAAAGCAAAAGTGTTCCCCACTTGACATTCGCTGCTCACGTGATTACTTGCACAAAATTCACAAGTTAGTTGAGGTGCTTGAATGGAATTTACCTGCATACTTCCCAACTATTTCTGAAGTGCTGTTAGTTAGGCTAAAATGGCTGTATATGCATCAACTTCATAAAGACCCATAGATTTCTTCGGTTGCACCCTCTCATTAGGTCTTTGATAATTGTTACTTGCCAGAACTTCAAGCAACTTGTGAGCTTCTTCCAGAGTCTTATTTTGCAGTGCTCCTCCTAATACTACATCCACCATAGTTTGCACATTCACCATCAATCCGTTGTAAAATGTTTGGACTTGCATCCAAACTGGCAATCCATGATGTGGAACCTTCTCAGTAATTCTTTGTATCTCTTCCAAGCCTCATACAATTATTCTGACTCTTCCTATAGAAACGATGTGATATCATTTCTCAGCTTTACCGATTTTGTTGGAGGAAAGAATTTGGTCAGGAAGTTCTGTGCTAAAAATCGTTCCATGTTGTTATCGTTCCTATTGGCAATGCCATTAACCATTCCTTCGCTTTATCCTATAATGAAAATGGGAATAGTCTCAATCTGATGGCATCATCTGACACTCCGTTTGACTTGAATGTATCACAAATCTCCAAAAAGTTGGCAAATTGTAAATTTGGATCTTCCTTCATATCTCCCTTAAACTGTACCGACTGTTGGATCATCTGGATGATTGTCGACTTTATTTCAAAGTTGTTGGCTTGTACTACTGGTCTAGTAATACTCGACCCACTACCATCAACTGGGGGAACTGAAAACTCCCTTAGTGTTCTATTTTCTGCCATGTCAACAACTATAACCTCTGGTTCCACTGTAGCCTCTCTTTTTCTTCTTTCTCTGCTATGTCTTCTAGTGGTTCTTTCAATCTCAGGATCAACAGGAACCACTGGCTGACGTCTTGCTCTTCGCATAAACTACACAGAGAAATAGAAAGAGTGAGATCATAAACCAACCTAAGAGAATAACAAAAATTAAACAAACAATTAAGCAAAAATAAAACTCCAATATAGCTAACACAAGAAAATTTTAATGTTAACACAAAAGTCAATCCCCGGCAACGGCACCAAAAACTTGATGCGTTGTAACTACAACATGCAATGATAGCAAGTGCACTAGTCTTATTAAGTAATAAAGTGATGAGTGAGTATCGTTCCCACAAGGATTGGTTGCTAAGTACTAAATTTTCTACTATTTTCAAGTTGGAGCAATCAAATTTGTTGGATTAATGGGAGAAATTAAACTTAAAACTAAAACAAAATTTGCTAAATATTCAAAGCTAAATTATGAAAGCAAGATTAAAAACAAGATAATATCAATTTAAACAAATTGGTAGGCTTTTGACTTCATTCGGACTCTATGGATTAAACCTTCTTATTATGCTATTTCCATATTCACATGCATTGATTGTAAATCGAATTCTCTAAATTGTAAAACATACCTTCTTGGGCTATGTTTTTCTCCTTTTCCTTATTAAACTTCCATACCCAACAATTTGAAGATTAATAGTTCTAAGCTCATTAAGCACATGGAATCCTAGATTGATTTCATTGATTCTCAAATCTATCTCTAGCATTCAATACTACAATGGTGATTACCCAAGAAGCTTAACATGACTCATTTCTCAATCTCATCATGTTCATCAATTAAAAGCAATAAAATCAGAATAACCACACAATCCATGTAATAGCATATGAAAATAACAAAAATCAATTGCTCAATCCATGGAAATCCAAATTACATCAAAACCCTAACCCCAAATGGGTTAGTTCATAACTAAATCAAAATACACAGCAAGAAAAACAATAAACTCAAGGTTCAACATATTGAAAAGAGAGAAAAGGCAAGAGATCTCCCCTAGTTGAAGAATCCACCAGATTCAATCCTAAATCTTCTTAGATTCAATCCCAAATCTTCTTACTTTTCAACCCAAAATTCGTCAAATCTAAACTATGGAGAATGAAAATAAGTTGCTCTCGACTAAAAAACGACCTCCTTCTCAAAATGGCAAAGTTTTGCTTTTGTACCTTGCCCAAAAACCTAAGACTTTGCCTAAAAATGAAACTGTGCATTTTAAAGAAACTGAAATTTGCAGACTTCACCGCGGCGAAGAAGGAATCTCGCCACAGTGACGAAGTAAAATTAATTCTTGTGCGTAACTCATTTCGCCACTGCGAAGAACAAACTTCGCCGCGGTGAATCTTCATGAAGAATTCTGAAATTATAGAATTGCCTTCTACTTGCTTCTTTGCTTGAATCTTCAATCTTCGATGCTCTTGGAACAAGCTTCATAGTGCTTTACTCTGCAACTTCTGAGAGCCGTTTACTTCTAAGTCCAGAAACTCCAATTCGCTCATTATTTGCCCAAAATGTCCATTGTGGCCTGAAACACAAAATGTAAAGAATTAAGTAGCAATTCAGGCATAAATGAACTAAGAAGTATCTAAAATCCGGCCTCAAAGCCTAAATAAAATAGTATAATCCTCGGATTATCAGACTTAAAATGACAGTTTTCTTGTTCACCAAAGTGAAGGTTGATAAACACGTCATAGGCATAGTAGAGAAGTACACATATTGTGTGTACATGGTGGCATGTAGTGTCCGCTTTACTGATACTGAGAATCACACTTGAGGACGATGGTTGGAGCCATTGGATTGTGTGATTGGCTTGTTGGCTTCTTCACATTTGAGGTTGATAGTAGTAGTTATCAACTGGTGTGGATTAAGTTTGTTGGCATACCTAATCAACTCATTTTGGCTTATTCGCGGTTTGAAATGGGCAGGATGGGATCTCAGTCCACTAGGAAAGTCAATGGGCTTTCCCGAGTTAATAGTGAGGGCTATTGACTTAAGAAAAATAGTGGAAGCATCGTTTAATAAAAGACCATATTAAATAATAATGAACTTTATAATAACTTTTTCTTTTCTGTAATTGTAGATTCACCAATATGAGCATTATGAACCTGCGACCAATAATCGAGAAAGAAAATAGGTTGGATGGATCCAATTTCTCATACCGGTATCGTAATCTTTGAATTATAATCAAGTCGAAAAAGAAATTGTATATCCTTGAAAAGCCATACATGGCTAAGCCTGATCCTGATCCTGATGCCACTCAGGAAGTAAAGGATACTTATCAAAAATTCATTGATGATGATGATGGCGTTCAATACTTGATGTTAGCATCGATGACACTAGTACTGCAAAAGTAGCATGAGAATATGGACATTGCTGCCATCATTCTACACCTCAAGGAGCTTTTCGAGGGGAATGCTTGACATGAGAGGTATAAGGTGTCAAAAGCACTGTTTAGAAGTCGTTTGACCAAGGGAGCCCAAGTTGGTCCTCATGTGCTCAAGATGATCGAGCACATAAAGAGGCTTGAGACTTTGGAATTTGAGTTGGATAAGAATTACAAATGGATTTGATTCTGCAATCGTTGCCAGACTCTTATGCACCATTCATAATGAACTTCAATATGAACACGACGGTGAAAACCCTGTCGGAGCTTTTGAACATGCTGAGGACTGCAGAGCATGAATTGAAGAAGTCTAAGCCTATTTTACTGGTTGATGCCAATAAAGGAAAGGGTAATTGTAAGGCTAAGGCTAAGGCCAAACCCAAGCCCAAGCCCAAAGGACAGGGTGCTCTTGGGCCTAAGAGTGGCATAGGGTAGGATAAAGTAGTCTGCTTCTATTGTGGCAAGCCTGGCCACTGGAGGAAACACTACAAGGCTTTCCTCACAAGCAAGAAAAAGTCAGAGGCTACGACTTCAGGTATATTTATGATTGAGATTAACTTCTATCCTATAACATCTTAGGTCATTGACACAGGATGTGGTACTCACATTTGTACTAATGTGTAGGGACTAAGGCAAAGTAGAGTGCTCGCCAAGGGAGAGGTAGACCTACGAGTTGGAAATGGAGCACATGTGGCTGTATTGGCTATAGGGACTTACAGTTTATCTTTGCCTATGAGCTTGTTGTTGGAACTACATAACTGTTATTACGTACCTTCTATTTCTAGAAAGATTATTTTAGTATCCACTTTGGATAATACGGGGTATCATTTTGAGATATCTAATGGATTGTTGTCTGTTAGTTTGAATGGTATTCTATTTGGAATTGCAAGGTTATATAATGGATTATATGTTCTTGATTTAAACAATAAAGATATTCTCAATGTTGAAACAAAGAAAGCTAAACATAGCGATGAAAACCAGACATATCTTTTGCACTGTAGATTGGGCCATGTTAATAAGACCCACGTTGCAAAACTTTAAACGGATGGAGTTTTGGACCCTTTTGACTTTTAGTCATTTGGGGTATGAGGGTCATGCCTGTTAGGCAAGATGACCAAGTCTCTTTTCACAGGACAAGGTGAAAAGGCTACTGAACTATCAGGCATCATCCATAGTGATGTATGTAGTCCACTAACAGTTGAAGCCAGAGGTGGATATTCATACTTCATCACATTTATTGATGATTTCAATAGATATGGTTATGTCTACCTAATGAGACATAAATCTGAAGCCTTTGATAAGTTACATAATATGTTGGGCAAAAGTGTTAAAGCTCTTTGGTCGGATCGAGGAGGTGAATACTTAAGCTCAGGGTTTTCTGAATACCTGAAGGAATGTGGGTTAGTATCGCAACTCACCCCTCCGTATACACCCCAACACAATGGAGTGTCTGAAAGGAGGAATAAAACCTTACTTGATATGGTTAGGTCTATGATGAGTTTTAGTGATCTACCTACATCATTCTGGGGTTATGCCCTAGAGACTGCGACTCACGTTTTGAATCGTGTGCCGTCAAAGTCTGTAGATAAGACTCCATATGAACTATGGAGTGGGCGAAAGCCTAACTTATCTTATCTAAGGATTTGGGGTTGCGAAACTTATATTAAGAAATTGACTTCGAACAAGCTGGGCCTAAAATCCTATAAATGTATATTTGTGGGGTATCCAAAGGAGACCAAAGGATACTATTTCTACCACCCAGAAAAGCGAAAAAATTTTGTTGCTTATTCTGGTGTCTTCTTAGAAAAGGACTTTTTTCTAAGAAGTACTAGTGGGAGAAAAGTAGAACTTGATGAAGTTTTAGAACCACAAAAAATACTAGACGAAGGACGGGATGATGTGCCACAGAAGGTGGTTGAACATCAAGAAGAGGTTACAAGTGAACCACCTCATGTAGCATAGGAGCTACGTAGATCTAGGAGAGTATGCCATAAGCCCAAGAGATACAGTTATCTCATGACTCAACATGGTGACGTACTAGTTTACCAAGACGATGAACCTAGAACCTAGGAAGATGCTATATCGGATCCAGATTCTGTTAAATGGCTTGAAGCCATGAAATCTGAGATGGGCTCCATGTACCAAAACCAAGTATGGTCTCTAGTGGAACCAACCGAAAGGGTAAAACCCATAGGGTGTAAATGGGTCTTCAAGAAGAAGATTGACATGGATGGCAAGGTGCATACTTGTAAGGCATGACTGGTTGCCAAAGGTTTCAAACAAATTAATGGTATTGACTATGAAGAAACCTTTTTATTAGTTACCATGATTAAATCCATCCAGATTATGCTTACGATTGTTGCATATCATGACTATCAGATTTGGCAAATGGGTGTCAAAATAGCTTTCTTGAACGGAAACCTTGAAAAGGATGTGTATATGACACAACCCTATAGTTTCGTTCTTGATGGGCAAGCTGATAGGGTATGCAAGTTGTGGAGATCCATATATGGACTCAAGCAAGCTTCTAAGAGCTAGAACATTCGTTTTGATGAAGCCGTAAAAGAATTCAGTTTTATCAAGAACGAAGATGAGCCTTGTGTTTACAAGAAAGTGAGTGGGAGTGTAGTGGCATTCCTAGTGTTGTATGTTGATAGTCGTTTCTTACAACATGCAAAACTAGCAAGTGCACTAGTCGCTCAAGTAATAAAATGATGGGTAGGATATCGTTCCCACGAGGACTGTTAGCAAAGCACTAAGTTTCCTAACGTTATCAAGTTGAAGTAATCGAATTCTTTGGATTGGTGGGAGCAAATTGTAATGAAAAACAACAATGAAATTAAACAAAGAATTAAAT